>NC_092105.1:28353171-28608662 GCF_045679555.1 Salvelinus alpinus
TGGTCAAAGGATCACAAAGATATTCGATCAGGGGGAAATTACAAGATGTCCTGCGTGGATAACACCCCACACCTTACTATATTGAAAGCAGCTAAAGCAGACTCTGGCCGCTACTTTTGCCATGCCACTAATGACATTGGAAAGGACTCTTGTTCCACTGAAATTACTGTCAAAGGTATTTGGCCCACTGGCACCCAATTTTAGTACTTGAGAGACATTTTAGTTTCTTGAGAGACATTTTTGGTATAGTACTTTGTTTGCTTACGTGACACCTAACATGACCACTGCAAACTTGTTTCAGAAACCATTCATGCTTTTGTATTTATTTTCAGAGCGCAAAATCCCACCTACCTTCACCAAAAAGCCCACAGAGACCCTTGAGGATACAGAGGGAAAGATGGTGAAAATTGAGGCACGTTTGTCTGGTTCTCAGCCCATGACCATCAATTGGTACAAAGATGACATTGAGAGGCACAGCTCTGATGACTATGACATGTCCTTCAAGAGCAATGTGGCTGTGTTGTGTATCAAGAGCTCCGAAGTCTCAGACTGTGGCAGGTATACCTGCAAAGCCACCAATGAAGCTGGCACTGCCTCTTGCGAAGTGACAGTTACCATAACTGGTAGGTCCATATTATTATTACTTGTTTATTTTGTTGTGTTTCTCCATAGAAAACGAGATGTACATAACTTGTGTATGCATTTCTACTGTGTGTCTGTTAGGGGAATTTTATAATTCCTTTATGTACTCATTAATTAAAATCAATCTGTCTATTTCTAAGAATTTGTAAGATACTTATTAACATAAAACAGGGTCCAGTCTTATTAAAATTAGATAATAGTATTTATTCTCGTGAGAGCGCTCCCATTTAACCACAAACAACAGTTTATATACAAAATATGACGTCATTGGTTACAGAATAAAGCTCCTCCTCTTGACCAAGATAAAACAGGTTCAAAAGTTCATTCCAACTCACCAGCGCACACACATGACACACAATATCACTAAGATTTCCAGAAGGTTCACTATAATTTATTACCACTTTAGCAGACAGCTCGAGATAATGGAAGACCTAAAAAGTTACTCACTGCCTTATCTAAACATCTCAGGGCTAAGTTGAGTCGGTTCAACCATAGTTTAACGATCCTTTTGGCTTACTTTATAACCCACACCACATACCTCTCCAACTAAGTTGGAATGGTGTTTATTATGTTTTAATTACTCCTTGTTCATGCTACATAATCCCTTCCTTATGAATTAACATTATTAATCAGATATAATAATAATACAGGGTCGAGTTCAATTAGTTATAGTTTTATCTAAATGTAAACATTGTTTAGTCATTATTCATAAAATTCCTAACAGTGTCCCATGTATGTTTTTCCATGACTCTTCCCTATTTTTCCAGAACACAAGAAGCCCCCTACATTTGACCCCGCTCTCAAACCTGTCACGCTGACCGAGGGAGAGAACCTGCATCTTAACTGTCATGTCCATGGATCCCCTCCTATGAAGATTCAGTGGATGAAGGACAGAAAAGACTTGAAAAACACTTCCAGCACTAAAATAATTTTTGCAGATGACGTTGCCTCTTTGGAGGTCATGCGCGTATCAAAGAATGATGCAGGGGACTATCTCTGCAAGGCAACCAATGAAGCTGGTAGTGAATTCTGCAAGGCCAAAGTGACTATCAAAGGTACATCTTCTGGACCATATTTTGATTCAAGTCATATTCAATAACTTGTGGAATCAGCTATCATGAATGAATGATTATGGTTTTTATAACAGACTTCTTGAATTCTGCTTTATTGCAGAGAAATCCAAAGCAGCACCTAAACCCGCTGAAGAGGAATCAACAGCAGCACCAGTAAAGAAACTGGACAACTTGTTCTTCATCGAGGAGCCCAAGCCTTGCCATGTAGCCGAGAGTAAGTGTGATGAAAAGAGATTTAGAAGCATATAATTATTATTCAATTGACAACCCACATTGTTTAATCATTGGATAATCTAAAATGTCCATAGTAAGTGATGTCTTCAATATGTTGCATTCCTTTACAGAGGGCACTGCAGCGTTCATCGCCAAGGTTGGAGGTGATCCCATTCCTAACGTGAAATGGATGAAGGGCAAGTGGAGGCAGATCACTCATGGTGGTCGCATCACTATTGAGCAGAAAGGCCCAGATGCCAAGTTAGAGATCAGAGAAATAACAAAGTCTGACTCCGGACAGTACAGATGTGTCGCAACTAACAAAGCTGGAGAAATAGAATGCAACACCGACATGCATGTTGAGGAAAGGAAAGAGGTGGTCGGAGTTGAGGGAGACTTCAGAGCTAAACTGAAGAAGTAAGTGAATCTCTCTTTGACAATTGTGTCTCTACCTTTCACATTCCACAAGAAACTGTACAAATAATATTTGCCATGCCTTCTATTTTTCTTCCTCCACAGAACTCCATCTAAGCAGAAGAGTCCCCAGGAAGAGAAAGACATTGACATTGTAGAGTTGCTCAGAAATGTGGACCCTAAGGAGTATGAGAAATACGCCCGCATGTATGGAATTACTGACTACCGTGGACTTCTTCAGGCCATTGAGCAGCTGAAGAGGGAGAAAGCAGAAGAAAGTGGAAGACCGGTAAATTAATTTAACATAAAGTTGTATTCATTTGAATTTAATGGCTTAGTCTTTATTTCAGAACACAACAGTTTAATTTACTTAATATTAGTCATACAATACAGAATTTTGTTGCTTTTTTAAAGAAATGATGGCCACACTATAACTAGTTCTGCTTTGTGTTTTGATGTGATTTAGGAACCGGAGAGAGAGAGAGAATCGGACGAGGATTTGGCTGCTCTTGTGGCTGATTTGCAAAAGAGAATGGAACGTACTGAGGTAGGTTCCTCATTAGCTACCACAATGAAATGTCTGCCAATGACAACAGCAGTAATTATCATGTATTATATGCATATTTATTTACATGAATGTCTAAGCACATGTCTTCTTTATTTGTTTGCAGCCTGTCACCGTGAATAAGGACATAACAGATCAATCTACAGTCACCAACAAGGTTGCCACCTTTGAGTGTGACATCAAGATCAACTTTCCAGAGATCACCCTGTCCTGGTACAAGGGAACTCAGAAGCTTGACAACAATGACAAATACGAAATCAACATTGTTGGTGACCGTCACATTCTGAAGATCAAGCAGTGTCAAACCAAAGACCAGGGCAACTACCGTGTTGTATGTGGCCCACATATCTCCAGTGCCAAATTGACTGTTATCGGTGGGTATCTATGGTTCTGCATTTGTTTATTCTGTACTTAGATGAATGTTATTGATTTTAGTCCTTTATACTGTATCTGTAAATACTGATCAACATGCATATTTGTTCTTTGTGTCTTTACAGAGCCTGAGGTTGAGAAACATCTGGAGGAAGTTGCGTGTAAGGAGGGGCAAACATGTACACTGTCTTGCCAGTTTTCTATCCCTAATGTCAAAACACAGTGGTTTAAGAATGGAAAGCTTTTAGAAATGAAGGGCAGATACTCGCATGAGGTGGTCAACAAGATTCAGAGGCTGTCGATTAAAGACCTCCGACCAGAAGACCACGGACGCTATACCTGCAGATATGACAACCTTGAATCAACTGCAGATCTATGGGTTGAAGGTTTGTATAGATTAAACCATATAATAATTGGTTGCTGTTGCATCTCCTATCATGTTGTAGAGTGGAGAAGATCACCCCAAACTAACCTCTTTTTTTCTTCATCACTCATTTTGTCACTAATCTTTATATCTATTTTTTCTCACTCTTTTTTGCACTTTTGATTTGACATACTCTTTTTCTTCCTGGAACTCTCTGATAACTTTTGTTCTACTTTCTTACACTTGTTGGTCTTGGAACTTTGCCACAAACCAACATTTCTCTGTCTTTCTTTCTTGTCTTTTGACTTTTTGTCTCTACTTTCATCCTATTGA
Source organism: Salvelinus alpinus (assembly GCF_045679555.1). Lineage (NCBI taxonomy): Eukaryota > Metazoa > Chordata > Actinopteri > Salmoniformes > Salmonidae > Salvelinus > Salvelinus alpinus. The sequence goes on from NC_092105.1 coordinate 28,357,148, forward strand.
ATCATCCATCATGAGCTGTTGAACACTTCTAACTGCATATCTATTCTCCATTGTCCAATTTGACTTGAATTTGCACAATGAGTTTGAATTATGAGAATAGCCAGAAATATTCAAATTGAACTAAATTTATCACCACATGTTATCTGTTTTAGCTGAACAAATTCACTTCACCAAACGTATACAGAACATTGTGGTGGGCGAACGCCAAGCAGCCACCTTCGAATGCGAGGTGTCTTTCGACAATGCCATCGTTACATGGTACAAAGACACTTGGGAACTCAGAGAGTGCCCAAAGTATAACTTCAGAAGCGAAGGCAGAAGACATTTTATGATCATCTGCAATGTAACCAATGAAGATGAAGGTGTGTAGAGTTGCGTCAAACAAGCATTTTATGGATTTCTTTATTCTCGTTACCCAGATGAATATATCAGAATGGATTATTAAATCATCTTCATGACTAATCCTTTAGGCGTTTACTCTGTCATTGTGAGGTTGGAGCCCAGAGGGGAAGCTAAAAGCACAGCTGAGCTTTATCTTTCAGACAAAGGTCGGTATAGTTGTTAGCATTTGTTTTTGTTTTCCAGCTGTCTGTATCTCATAGTGGCCTTAATTCAGTTTTTAATATTTCATCTTCCTTTTTCACAGAAATTGAATTAGCAGGGGTACCCCATGGTAAGTATTTCATTTCTAGCCACACAACCTCTCTCAAATGTATCACAATTCCTAGTCAACTTATCTTAAATATATAACTTATTTTATATATACTGTATCTTTGATATTTAAACCAAATTCAACATCCTTTAGATGTCCCTGATTCATCAATACGAATCCCTGATATGCCATCTTCAGTTACTCTAAAAGGTAAGAATGGGACATAAGATTGGCATTAATTATATAAATCTAAACTAACCTAATTAATATGAGAACTCAACATCTATATGTTTTTTTAAAGAATCTTCTGAATACTATTATGAAGAAGAGATGGAGATGAGAGAGGTGGAAATGAGAGGTATATGGCCTTGCATTCTTTTTTATTAAGCGTCTTTCCATCACCATCAAATCCCTTATAATCATCATAAAATCATTCACTAACGTTTGATTATTGTGCAAGATTTACATCATATTAATAGTAACTATCACCATCATCAATTTAACTATCTCCATGTTTTCACGATTATTCACGCTTTTGCATAAACTCAGCAAAAAAATAAACGTCCTCTCACTGCCAACTGCGTTTATTTTCAACAAACTTAACATGTGTAAATATTTGTATGAACATAACAAGATTCAACAACTGAGACATAAACCGAACAAGTTCCACAGACATGTGACTAACAGAAATTGAATAATGTGTCCCTGAACAAAGGGGGCGGGGGGGGGGGGGTCAAAAGTAACAGTCAGTATCTGGTGTGGCCACCAGTACTGCAGTGCATCTCCTCCTCATGGACTGCACCAGAGTTGCCAGTTCTTGCTGTGAGATGTTACCCCACTCTTCCACCAAGGCACCTGCAAGTTCCTGGACATTTCTGGGGGGAATGGCCCTAGCCCTCACCCTCCGATCCAACAGGTACCAGACGTGCACAATGGGATCGAGATCCGGGCTCTTGGCTGGCCATGGCAGAACACTGACATTCCTGTCTTGCAGGAAATCATGCACAGAACTAGCAGTATGGCTGGTGGCATTGTCATGCTGGAGGGTCATGTCAGGATGAGCCTGCAGGAAGGGTACCACATGAGGGAGGAGGATGTCTTCCCTGTAACGCACAGCATTGAGATTGCCTGCAATGACAACAAGCTCAATCCGATGATGCTGTGACACACCGCCCCAGACCATGACGGACCCTCCACCTCCAAATCGATCCCTCTCCAGAGTACAGGCCTTGGTGTAACGCTCATTCCTTCGACGATAAACGCGAATCTGACCATCACCCCTGGTGAGACAAAACTGCAACTCGTCAGTGAAGATAACTTTTTGCCAGAGCACTGATGGAGGGATTGTGCGTTCCTGGTGTAACTCGGGCAGTTGTTGTTGCCATCCTGTACCTGTCCCGCAGGTGTGATGTTCGGCTGTACCGATCCGGTGCAGGTGTTGTTACACGTGGTCTGCCACTGCGAGGACGATCAGCTGTTCGTCCTGTCTCACTGTAGCGCTGTCTTAGGCGTCTCACAGTACAGACATTGCAATTTATTGCCCTGGCCACATCTGCAGTCCTCATGCCTCCTTGCAGCATGCCTAAGGCACGCTCACGCAGATGAGCAGGGACCCTGGGCATCTTTCTTTTAGTGTTTTTCAGAGTCAGTAGAAAGGCCTCTTTAGTGTCCTAAGTTTTCATAACTGTGACCTTAATTGCCTACCGTCTGTAAGCTGTTAGTGTCTTAACGACCGTTCCACAGGTGCATGTTCATTAATTGTTTATGGTTCATTGAACAAGCATGGGAAACAGCGTTTAACCCCTTTACAACGAAGATCTGGATTATTTGGATTTCCACGAATTATCTTTGAAAGACAGGGTCCTGAAAAAGGGACATTTCTTTTTTTGCTGAGTTTATTACCCAGGAAATGTGAAACTTGTAGTGTATTTGAGGTTTAAAAAGGCCTCTGAAATTTGTAATTTCCACTTTGTAATTTCAGACTTGATTTTTCCTTACGAAAATGTATCAACCCCAACAAAATTGTCCATGAATTATAATCCACATAATAATTCACATTTCCTGTTGCTGCACGATTATTTTCTGCCTGTAGCAAACTGGCTCAAATTAAGATCCTACATCTGTACGTGTTTGTACAACTTAGTTACATGACCTAACATTTCAGTCAATAATAACCACGATCAATTTAACCAATTTCATTTGAACATGTTTAGACAAGTTTGTACACCTAAAAAGATTATTCAGTATTGTAACACGACCTAACCAATATTCCAGCATTTCCCACTGCTCATCTAAACAACTTTTTTTTTCATTGTTACTCTTTATTAGAGTATGAAAGCTGGACAGAAGAGACAGTAGTACAGAAAATCTCTACAACCACAGGTATCCCTTAGAATAGATGTTACCATTGCAGTTTATGTCTGCTAGCAGCTAACTCAAGTGACCAAACAGTTCATCTTTAACGTTCCACCTTGAGCCACATTGGTATTAACATGTGTGGTGCATAAAAGCATCCTTGTCTGTCTTTGTATGTTTGAGCCACTCTTTGAAAATATCTTGAAACAGAATGTATGGGCTCCTACTCTTTGTAGTACCGTAGTGTGCTAGCGTGTGTTTGTGTGTGCGGAACACGGTCACAAATCACACGTCTTTCTCTCTCCTTTGTTGTCCCACAGAAGTTATTACATTTCTGTGTCGATATTTGTGTTATAACCGTAAACCTCTATCCTTAACTAATGTGCCTTGTTGAACAATTGTACTAATATATTCTCATTGTCTTATCAGCCCCGAGAGTACCTGTTGAGGAGGAGTCCGTCCAGAGTAAGAAGGTTGGAATGAGGGAGGAAATGCCACAAAAAGGTATTAAAATACCAACTTTTGTCTGTCTTGGCTTACAGCAATGTTATGGCAAAGTTGGAAACATGTTCATAGTCTTGTTCATGTGTCAATTGGTAAACTCTTTAACGGCTTCTTTTTTTATGTGATGTACATAGTCGGCAATGTTTTGGCAAAAGAAGTTCATGATCTTTGTTCATTAGTCATTTATGAAACTCTGTTTAAAGCTTGCTTTTCTTTTAACCGCGTCAAAGGTTTTCCCTGCCATGTCATGCTCAGTTTCTTTCCATGTCTTGCTTAGTTTAACTTGGTTTGTACTTTCAGTATTTATGATATTTGATTCTTTGCTCTTAAGTTGATCACGCATAGTGGCTTATGTGTTTGTCTGTATTGTCTTCCATAATATATGTGCTTCTTTGGCAAGTACCTTACATGCGAATGCATGGATGTCCACAGTAGATAGTGCTTTGCTACATTGGCTAACACAATGAGTGTCTTTAAAGTTTCTGAAGTGCACAAGAAACCCGAGGAGAAGGCTAAACCAGCTGAGGCAGCAGTACCACATAAAGGTATCTAAATATCTGCATTTCTAAATGATCTTTTGTGTTGATCTGGTTGATGTGTGTACATGTGTGTACATACTTACCCAAGTATGTCTCTCTTGTAAAAAAAATTAAAAAAATTGAAAAGAAGGGTATTTACTATATATATTCTACTTTTGCTTGACTGTTTTTCTGTGTAAAGTAACCAATGTCCACTACTGTAAATTACATTATAAGATTAATTATATTTGTCCCTGCACATTAACTCAGTGATAACTAGTACTTACTGTGATGATATTTCCAAGTACCTGAAGCCAAAAAGACAGTGGAGGAGAAGATAACTGCAGAGGTTGTCCCAGAGAAACTTCCCTCTCCAAAAGGTATAGTCTTAAATCAGAAATGATGTGCTTGTCTAACGATCTTGTCATATTTGTCATGTATTCTTAATTTTCTTTTAACTAAATCTGTGAATTTGTTTATTTTAATTGATTGTTTTGGTGGTTGTTGGACGTGAACCTTGTTTTCTTCAACTTAGTGTCCGTAATTATTTTGTGTTTATTTGCATATAGCCAATATTGTGCTCTTTTATTTTGGTGTATGTAATTGCTCACTTTCAATTTCTTAGAAGAACATGAAGAAGCAAAGGCACCTTTCCATAAGCCAGCTGAGAAACCTGAACAGGTTCCATTAAAGAAAGGTATACTGCATTTTCCCATGTGCTTCAGAAATGCTCCTACTGCTGCTGTTGTAGCTCTTATGATGTTGAGTCTCTGTCCTGAATATTTTCAGTTGTCTGTCTCTTAATACCATATCTTCTTGTTATCACGTTTTAAGGTATGACCCAGGTGCAGACAGTGTTGAAGAAAGTTTATTCTTTAAACAGGGGCAGGCAAATGACAGGTCAAGGCAAGCAGGGGTCAATAATCCAGAGAGGATGTAAGGCACCGGAACAACAGGCGGGCTCAGGGTCAGGTCAGGCAGAGGTCGGTAATCCAGAGTAGTGGGGCAAAGGTACAGGACGACAGGCAGGGTCAGGCCAGGCAGAACGTTCTGAACCGGGAAACTAGAAAACAGGAGCAAGGAACAGGCGGGAGCAGGGAAACAAAACGCTGGTAGGTTCTACGAACAAAACGAACTGGCAACAGACAAACTGAGAACACAGGTATAAATAAGATGGGCGACACCTGGAGAGGGGTGGAGACAAGCACAAAGACAGGTGAAACAGATCAGGGCGTGACACTTGTCAGTCTCTTGTCTGTCTATTTCAAAGTTTCTACATCATCTATGTAGCACTTTCTAACACTGCATGTTATTATCCCAAAGGATTCTGTGTGAATAAGCCTGTGTGACCAAGTTTGTTCACTTCTGTCACTTTGTGCATTGAGTTTAGAGGAGTTGTCTCAATCATACTCTTGTCCCATGCTTTTATGGCTTTCACTCTTGTACTCGGTTTTTCTTGATAGCCCATAGTTTCTAATGTTGATGTCTGTATTACCTGAAGATGTCCCTCAAGCTGCACCCCATGTTGCGGAGCCAAAAGCTGAGCCAAAACCAGAGCCTAAAGTTTCACCTGTGGCTAAGGTTGAACCTGAACCGAAGGGTGCACCTATAAAGAAACCAGAGTGTCCACCATCCAAAGGTATTTCCTGTCATGTCTTGTTTTGTGGAGTATTTATCCCCCTCTCTAATGTCACCTCTCCTTTGTGTAATTGTATGTATATTATATATGTATATTATATATTATTATGTTTATATAGCTTCTAACATAGAAGTACATTTTTACTTTGTGTCATATCTGTATGTAGTGTAATTATTACCTTGGTATGTGAATTCTAAATCAAAGTGCATGTTACTTTAAGTTCCTGAGAAAGCTAAGAAACCAGAGGCTTCAAAACCAGAATCAGAAATGCCAGCGGCAGTTAAAAGGCCAGAGACTGCATCTACTCCTTCTCCAAAGGAGCCAGAGCCTACTCCTGCTGCAAAGAAGGTCCCATCACCACAAGGTATCAGTATCTCTCAAAAGAGAGGCAGCTTTCTGAGTCTTTTAACAACTTGTATGCTCTTTATACTCTTCTGTTTGTCAGTCCATCTTTGTCTGTCTGTGTCATTACAAAGTTTAAGACTATGTAATGTCACGTATTTGGAATCCGTATTTGTTGTTTTCTTTGTCAATTTTATGTCTGTTTGTTGTGCTTTCATCACAGCACATTGTATATTACTGATAATGTGCATATTCTTTGAAGTGCCAGAAGCACAAAAAAGACAGGAGGTAACTCCGCAGAGACCAGCTACCATCCCTCAAAAAGTGGACAGAGAGGACATAGAGCCTCATTTGCAACCTGTGCCAGAACAAGGTACACACAATATAGGTTGTCAATGCTTCTCCCGTTAATGTTTAATGGCTTTCTTCTAACCAACCCCAGCTTTGAACATCTATGTCTTGTCTATGTTCACATTTGGTATCGTCTAGCTTCTACGTCACAGAGTTTGTCTTTTGAAATGTTTATGCACAACTGAAAAGTATTTTCACCAGTTGCTTAATTTTGTCTCGTCATAATCATCGTCATACAGTCTTACCACTCAATAGAGTGTGACTTGTGCAATGTCTGTGTTTGAAATGGCTTTCTTGAATATCTTCATTGTATATGCATGTTTTTAACAAACTTAAATGGTCTTTTAAGTTCCTGTGGAAGAAAGAAAACCAGAACCTCTTAAGGTTGCCAGAAAGCCTGAATCAGTTATTGTGACGCCAAAGGAAGATACACCGCAAAAAGGTAGGGATTTATGCACTAACTTATGTACTGTACCGTACATACTGTTTACTGTGATGTCTTAAGAGTCTTCTTGAACTATTCTTTGTCTTAAGTTTACCATATTCCGGCTCTCCTTTTTCCTCAGTTTTCCGTCTGTTTGACAATCTAGACACAAGGGTAGCACTTTAACTATCATCATGAAGCTGACTTAATGATGTTACAATATGACATGATATTAGACTTATAGTTTATCATAAGTTGTTAAGACTGTTTTAGATATGGGTCATGTTATGTTTGTGACTATGTTGACAATATGTTTGAAGTAAAGTGTTGCATGCGTCGCCACGTGACATTCTCTGTTTGTCAGATTTGTTGTGTTATGCAACAACCCTTTTGTCACTCTTCTGTGTTGCCAATGTCTTATGCGTGTCTTGTATGTGCTTCAAGTAATGGAGCCCAAACAAAAGCCTGTACCTGTTGAGAGGGTAGCTGAGAAAAAACCTACTGAAAAGGTACCTGTTGAGAGGGTACCTGAGAAAAAACCTACTGAAAAGGTACCTGTTACTAAACCTAAAAAGGAGATGGAAGAAGAAAAGAAAGTTCCAACTTCAGAAATAGAAGTTATACCACAAAGAAAAGGAACTCCGCCAGACACAGGTATTCTAAATGTGCTCTATGTTAGTGGTGTTCAATTTATTAAAATCTTATTTCACCTCCAAATGTAGATATCAGGTGCATAATGGCATGCCAGTACTACTTTCTTTTATCTGTGTTTTTTTTTAACCCAATGTTTGTCTTTATGTTGTGTTTTGTCGTTAATCTCTTGCGACCTCCATTTGGTGGGAACTCTTAAAAACATCTTTAGAACTTCAAGTGACTTCTAGTCTTCAGATGGCTGAGAAAAAGAGATCTTCGAAAACTCACGAGTTGTGGGAGGTTTCCGACACGATGGAGAGAGCTCCTCCAATAGAAGAAGTATTTCAGTATGAAGAAGTGGGGTATGAATATGAAGAGGTGTCATATGAGAACAAAGGTGATATATTGGACAATAGCACTACATCGACATTCCAACAGAAGATTTCAGTGACAACAAAAGATATCCTTCCAGAAAAAGTATCTGTCCAAAAAGATAAAAAGTCAGATATGAAACATGAACCATCTCTTAGTGAGGTTTCCAAGAGGAAAGATAGAGCTACTAAGGTTTTTACTACACCGAAACCAAAGGAAAGAAGTGCTGTTGAAATTAGGTCTGATCTAGAGGCAGATTTACCAGCCAAACAGGATCGATCTCTTCAGAGGGAGTCTCATGAATCGTCCACAGAAGGAGAAGAAACACTTCTCAGTGTTTACACTGCAAGTTTAGTGTCTAGAGAGGAAGAGGGTACAGGCATCAAAACTAAGGGAACTCCTTTTGTTGATGTAGTTGAGTTAAAGACAGAACAGGCTACAATTGAAGATATACCTATCCATCAAGTAGTTCAATCTACAGAAGAACATTTTGTCCAGAAAGCTGCCAAAGTTACTACAAAAGACAGTGTACCTATAAAGAAGGAGACTGTATCTTTGGAAGTATTAAATTATGAAAAAGTGGACACTGAACTCCAAAAATATGAAGAAGTTTCCATCATGAAGCAAGGAAGTGCTAGTATGAGGGAAGAAATATCTATGAAAAAGTCTCCTAATATGCAGCAGGTAGTTAAGGGTGAAAGCAAGGCTATAGACACAGATAAAAAAGTGGAAGAAAAGAAAACAGACATTGTAAAGAAAAAGGAAATGACCACCAGGGTATCAGACAAGAAGGAAGAGTCAGGCGGAAGACAGGAGATTCATGTTAAAACAGATTATAGTTCTCCAAGAAAATTATCTCCCCAGGAACATGAAGAATATGTTTCAAAACAAGAGGCATCTGTTATGGATGTTTCAGAGAATATAAATGCAGCCACAGATATTATTTCCCCCAAACCAACAGCAAGAAAGGAAACTGACATTCGATCTAACCAAGAAGGTATTGCTCAATCAGTAGAATGCAAAGAACCAGTAGAATCTTCTATCAGAGTAGAATCAGTAATTGAAGAAATATCAAATATACAAGTTAATACAAGAAAGGACAAAATACATTTGTCAGAAGGTATCTCTCCAATAAAATTGCTGTTGCCCAAAGAGAAAGGACAGGGATTAGTTGGTACTGAAGAGATACCTTGTACTGTTGAAAACTTCCAATCAAAGAAACAAGTAGTTGAGATAGGCAAACCTTCCAAAGTAATTAAATCCAAGGAGGAAACCTTTAAAAAGACCCTTACTATGAGCAAGGAACTCAGTGAAGAGATACCCCGTACAAATGAGGATATCCAGTCAAAGAAACAGGTTATAGAAAAGGGCAAACCTTCTAAAGTAATTCAATCCAAGCAGGAAACCTTTAAGAAGACCCTTACTATGAGCAAGGAACTCAGTGAAGAGATACCCCGTACAAATGAGGATATCCAGTCAAAGAAACAGGTTATAGAAAAGGGCAAACCTTCTCAAGTCATTCAATCCAAGCAGGAAACCTTTAAGAAGACTCTTACTACGGGAGAGAAAACCCCTGAAGAGATTAGAGTTGAGGTCATCCAAACTAAGAAACAGGTAGTTGAGAAAGACAAACCTGCCAAAGTAATTGAATCCAAGGAAAGGGCTGACAAGACACTTACTATGAGAGAGGAGCCCATCGAAGAGAGACCTTTTACAGTTGAGGACATCCAAACTAAGAAACGGGCGATTGAAAAAGGCAGACCTGTTAAAGTAATTCATTCTGAAGAGGAAACACTTGACTCACAAGAGGAGGAAAAGATTTCTTCAAAAGCCTCGCCTTCAAGAGGTATACTAAGTAAATCTAACATGTTTCATCCCATCATCTTGTCAGAAAAATCATCCATCAATTCCATTTCATGCTTAGTTTGAAATCAAACTTTTTTTGCCCAGTATTATTCATCAAGTTGCTTCATTCCAGTGTTTGCCATCCCATATCAACACATCCTCTTAGTGGTCAAAATCCACAACTCTTGTGTCATTCTTGCAATTTTCTCTGTTGTTTGTGTGTATGTTTTGTGTCTTTTTTGTATTGTGTTTTCTATTTGATCACATCTTTTTTGGTATTGTATTGGTGCTCCACTGCTTACCCCAATCTGTAGTATCTTGATCTTGACCATAGTATCATTTCATTTCAAGTACCAGCAGAGAAGACGGAATCACCTCCACAACCTGTTGAACCACTTACAAAGAAAGTGTCTCAGCTAGAGAAAACTGTTGTTGCTGAAGGGGTGAAAGAATCTGAGCCATTTGGAAAGAAAATGGCTAAACCAGAGTCTAAGCCAGAAATCAAGCCAAAGTCCAAGCCAGAGAAGATAGCTATTGCTGAAAAGCCTGCTGAGGCACTTGTAAAGAAAGTGTCTACGCCAGAGTCTAAGTCAGAACCTAGGTCAGAACCTAAGCCAGAACCTAAGCCAGAACCTAAGCCAGAGGCTAAGACAGAGGCTAAGACAGAGCCTAAACCTAAACCAGAGGATAAACCAGAGCCTAAGGTCAAACCAGACCCTAAACCAGAGTATAAACCAGAGGTTAAGCTAGAGGCTAAACCAGAGAAGAAGGATGTTACTGAAGTAGGGGTGAAAGAATCACCTCCACAGCCCACTGTGGTGTTGAAGACAGAGCCTAAGCCTAAACTAGAGGCCAAGCCAGAGCCTAAGGCTAAGCCAGAGCCTAAACAAGAGGCTGAGCCAGAGGCTAAAGTAGACACTAAGCCTAAATCAGAGCCTAAACTAGAGGCTAAGCCAGAGCCTAAACCTAAACCAGAGTCTAAACCAGAGGTTAAGCTTGAGGCTAAACCAGAGAAGAAGGATGTTACTGAAGTGGGGGTGAAAGAATCACCTCCACAGCCCGCTGTGGTGTTGAAGACAGAGCCTAAGCCTAAACTAGAGGCCAAGCCAGAGCCTAAGGCTAAGCCAGAGCCTAAGCAAGAGGCTGAGCCAGAGGCTAAAGTAGACACTAAGCATAAATCAGAGCCTAAATTAGAGGATAAAATAGAGTCTAAGCCAGAGCCTAAACCAGAGGTTATGCCAGAGCCTAAGCCTAAACCAGAATCTAAGCCTAAACCAGAGTCTAAGCTTGAATCTAAACCAGAGGCTGAGCCAGAGGCTAAAATAGAGCCTACACCTAAATCAGAGCCTAAGCTAGAGGCTAAAATAGAGGCTAAGCAAAAACCTAAACCAGATGTTAAGCTTAAACCTAAGCCAGAGGCTAAACCAGAGCCTAAATCTAAACCAGAGTCTAAGCTTGAACCAAAACCAGAGGCTGAGCCAGAGGCTAAAATAGAGACTAAGCCTAAATCAGAGCCTAAGCTAGAGGCTAAAATAGAGGCTAAGCCAAAGCCTAGACCAGATATTAAGCTTAAGCCTAAGTCAGAGGCTAAACCAGAGCCTATATCTAAACCAGAGTCTAAGCTTGAACCTAAACCTGAGGCTAAACCAGAGAAGACTGTTGTTACTGTAGGGGTGAAAGACTCACCTCCACAGCCCCCTGAGCCAATTGTAAAGAAAGTGACTACACCAGAGAAGACTGTAGTTGCTGAGGAGGTGGAAGAATCACCTCCAATGCCACTTGTAAGGAAAGTGGCTAAACCAGAGTCGAAGCCAGAGAAGAAGGCTATTACTGAAGATGTGTTTCTTTCAAGTGAAGAAGATGTTGCAACTCGAAAAGGTATAACAAGGGCAATCCTTGAAATACAAATCTTCACTCTTGCGTCACTCTTAAAATCTTGCTTTCTTTTGTTGTTTGTTTGTATGTTGTTTGTGTGTACATTTTGTGTAATTGTGTTTGGGATACTTCCTTATTTGTTTATCCTTATGTGTTTGCTGTTTGATCACATATTGCCTTTGTATTTTCTTGATGGTTCACTTCTGTAGTATGTTGTTCTTGACCATAGTATAACTTTATTTCAAGTACCAGCAAAGGAGAAGGAATCACCCCTACAACCTGTTCGACCACTTACAAAGAAAGTGCCTAAACCAGAGAAAACAGTTGTTGCTGAGGAGGTGAAAGAATCACCCCCAAAACCGGCTGAGCCACTTGTAAAGCGAGTGTCTTTAGCAGAGTCTAAGCCAGAGAAAACTATTGCTGAAGAGGTGAAAGAATCACCTCTTAAGCCGATTGAGCCACTGGCTAAGAAATTATCTAAACCAGAGTCTAAGCCAGAGACCAAGCCAGAGAAGGTGGCAAAGAAAACAGCTTTTGCTGAAGAGGTGAAGGAATCACCTCCAAAGCCCACTGAGCCACTTCCTAAAAAAGTGCCTAAGCCAGAGACTATGGTTATTGCTGAGGTAGAATCTCCACCAAAGCCTACTGAGCCACTTGCAAAGAAAGTCGCTAAGACAGAGACTACGCCAGAGAAGACAGCAAATGCTGAAGAAGATGTTCCCAAAAAAGGTATAACGAGAAAATCTTGAAATGGTATTCTTTAATCTTCCCTCACTCTTAAAATCTTTATATTTTGTGTGTTATGTTTGTGCTTATGTTATGTGTTTTTGATGTTTTTATCTGTCTTTGTGTGTGCTATGTTTACATTTGATATAGTCTTTCTCTGACACTTTCTCAGTGGTCCAATGCATACCGCAATCTGTAATATCTTGATTTGTCAGGTTGTTATTGTGAAGAGAATGTGTTCTCAATGACTTACCTGGTTAAATAAAGGTAAAATTAAATAAATCAAAATGTACTTTGACCATGGTATAATTTTATTTCAAGTTCCAGCAAAGGAATCACCTCCAAAGCCTGCTGAGCCTCTTGCAAAGAAAGTGCCTGCACCAGAGAAAACAGCTATTTCTGAACAGGTGGAGTCACCTCGAAAGCCTGCTGAGCCACTTCTTAAGAAAGTGTCTTTGCCAGAGTCTAAGCCTGAGCCTAAGTCTGAGCCTAAGCCAGAGAAGAAGGCTGTTGCTGAGCCTCCAAAGCCAGTGGAGCCACTTGTAAAGAAAGTCTCTAAACCAGAGAAGAAGGCTGTTGCTGAAGTGGTGTCAAGTGAAGATGTTGCTGCCCAAAAAGGTATAACAAGGACAATCCTTGAAACACAAATCTTAAATCTTAAAAATCTTGCTATCCTGTCTGTTATGTTTGTGTGTGTTATGTATTTTGGATATTACGTATTATCTGTTATGTGTCTATGTGTGTTGATGACATGTTTCTTCTCAGTGGTTTAATGCTTATCCCAACATGCACTGTCTTGATTTTGACCATTGTACAATTTTATTTTAAGTACCATTAAAGGAGAGCAAAACATCTCCAAAGCCCACTGAGCCACTTGCAATGAAAGTCAGTCCTCTTGAAGGTAAATGTCTGTTTAATGTTGCAACATGTATGTTCTTTAAATACATTCGTGAATGAATGTTTCTTGGGCAAATATAAATCTTAAACATTCTTTTGAAGCTCCTCAAGATAAGAAAAAGACTACACAGGAAACAAAGCCTGCCTTCCAAGTGCAAGAACAAGATGATACGGAGACAGGTATTCAACAACAAAAAATCACAAAAGTAAAATGACAAAATGACAAACTAATATCTCAAAAACCACACCATCCAAATACTACTAAGCATTCTATCTTAAGCCTCATTATAGTCCTAGAGGGTTGAGGCTAACATATTTTGCTTGTTTTTTTTTCAAGTCACCAAAACGTGTTTGCATTAATCTCATTCAACAAAGATGGTTGCCTCTTCGATCCACAAAAACATTCCTGTTCTTTGTCCAGTCTCGTTATAATGTTTTATGTGCATGTTATACTATTTAAATGAGGTAGGTGCGACCTCTAACCACCTTCCTAGCAATGCTGTGGTTCTGTATGTAATGTCATATCATGTTAAATGTCTTACTAAGTTCTCATCCTGAAATTCATTAGTGAATGTGAGCATGTCATAGTTTCCCTGTTATATCTTCACTTGATAATATTACTTCACTCGTCTTCATCTTTGATTGGTTACGGGAGGAAATTCCCTTGGAATTCCCGATTGGTTCCACAAGATAATGTCCAATACCATTCAAAGAGAAAAGTGAATCATTCTCCTTAAGTGATTGGGCTGGTTATACAACTCCCCTCAATCACGTCTCAATGTCCTGACCGTACTTGATACATTGAGGCTTGTATCCCATATATCTTCAAATGAATGTGAATCTTTGTACTAAACAGTGTTTACTTTTCCTTAATTTCCCTACTAGGTGAAGGCAAGCAGGCACCTGGACCTGCTAAGAAAGGTATGATGAATACTTTGTTTTTCACTTTAATTTCACTATTCCTTGCATATAAATAAATATCCAGCTCAATATTTTAAATATACAGTCGAATTTCTTACTTTATTGTTGTTTTCTGTGAGTTTTGTTTGTTTGTTGAATTTTGTTTGTTTGTTGGTTGTTCGAGTTGTCTGTGTGTTGTCTTGTTTGCTGTATAGCTAAATCTCAGTGTTTGATGTGATGTTTTCAATGTTGTTATCTTGTTAAGTGAGCTGTTATGTGTAATATGAAACCTTTACTGCAGTTCTCCGACAAAAAGCAAAAATTCATGTTGAGAAAGAAGAAACACTTGTACTGCCAACCTTGAAGAAAACAACCAGGATATCCAAAGATGTGGAGCAAGAACAGGAGATTATATCACTGAAGAAAGTGCCTTCAGTCCCCTTTGAAGATCAGCCAGCGCCACCAAAGAAACCTCCTCAGAAAATTACGAAGCATACAATCCATGACTTTGAAGAGAGAGTGTATGAAGAAGTTGAAGTAACAGTATATGAAAGATATGAGGCAGAGGAAATCGGCAAGACAGATAAAATCAGCCAGATACCTGATGGAGCTAAAGTAAAGACACCTAAAGAGGTTGAAACAAAAGACTCAACTGAGGACAAATGGTCTCGGAAGACCATCCCCAAAGCTGAAAAAGAAGAGGACGAAATGACTTTGAAGAAAACTCCCAAGGGTGTGAAAGAAGAGGCACCAACAGACCCCAGTTTAGCCCTAAAGAAAGTGTCCAGATTACCATCAGATGAAAAAGGAGAAGAAACTGTGAAGTTAAAACCGTTCCAAAAATCTCCTAAAGCAGGAACCGTTGAGCCAGAGAAGGACAAGTACAAAGATAAGGAATCTGGGGCTTTCAAAAGAGGTGAGAGACCATCAAGAGATGAAGACATCAAAGAACCTGTTGATCATAAGAAAGCTGATAGAGTTCCTAGTGCTAAAGAAGAGTCACAGGCAGTCGAATTAAAACCAGTGACCAAAGTTCCTGAAGATGAACAAGTCCAGGATTCGGACAAACCACTGACAAAGGTGAAAAGGATTCCAACACAGGAGCAAGAGAAGGAAGATGTTAAATTGAAGCCATTTTCAAAGTCACCTAAAGCTGACACTGAAGCTGTGAAGCCTGAGAAGGAGCCTGAGAAGAAGAAAGATGCTCAAAAAATCCTTCAACAAAAGCCAAGTCCTCCAAAGACAGCACCCGTAAAGAAAATGGAAAAGAGTCCTAAAGAGGAAGAGCCAGTACAGTTAAAAAAGGTTGAGCAGGTGCCAAAGGAACAAGAGGACAAAGAAAAAGATAAACCCTCAAAGCATGAAGAGACACTTAAGAAAATGGTAGAACTGAAAAAGACTCCTTCACCTAAGGTTGAAAAACCAAAGCCAAAAGAAATAGAAAAAATTACTATGGAGAGGAAGCCCAGTGCAGAAAGGACCAAAAAGCTACCCAAAGAAGTTTCACCAAAAGATTCATTTGAAGGTGTTACCCTCAAAAAAGTTCCAAAGAAATCACCACAAGAGGAAACTGATGGAGCACCACTGAAGAAGGTGCTGGCAATGAAAGAGCTTTCCCCTAAAGCTGTACAGTTACGAAAGATCTCGACTCAACTGGAGGAGGAAGTATTTGAGGAGGAGCCAGATGTTGAGGAGGAATCTGACAGTGAAGGTTGGGGATGGGAACTTGCCCCTCGTGATAGTCCTGGATCCACAGAAGATTTGGGAGAGGAAGGTGATGCACTTGGAATGCCAAGACGAGGTGAGATGAAGGCTGGAGCGAATCACCGTTGAAGAAAAAGTCCTTAACCCCAAATAATCTCCACCCATTTTCATCTGAATGTTTTCATTTTCTACATGTTAATGTTTTTCATAATTTCGTATTGTTTCTTCATGTCGATCATTTTCGTCAGAAAAAGTATTTCATCCTAAATAATCTTCATCCATTTCCGTCTTAATGTTTTTATGTTCTATGTGTTGTTTGTCATCATTTTGTGTTGTTTCTCCATGTGAGTCTCCATGTTTCTATTAATTGTCTGTCAATCCATGTAAAAAGCACATGTTTGGCATGCTGTTATTCCACATGGTGTTTGACATTGTGTATTATATACCCATCTCCCATCATCCATTGTTAATTTGTTCCCATCATCACCCTTCATCTTTATTTATCTCTCCATATTGTATGTACAATTCTGAGTAAAATATTTATAAGGGATTTGAATGTTATCTGTCTTTACGGTATAGTCATTTTAAATATCTTAAACAGATGGAAAGCCAGCAGAAGAAGCAGGCACAGGCAGAGGTAGAGGTAGAGGCCTCAAAGGTAAGACTGGTTACATCCATGTGAAAATATTTTTTGTTTTAGAGTGCAGCGTCAGCACACTCTACTCTCAATGTTCTCACTAACTTATTTTGAATAGTTATATAATAACCAACAATAAGCACTGTTCGAACTTTAAAACGGGCAGGATGATTCAACTTAAATTGCTTGTCAACAGCTTTTTAATATAATTTATACTTTTTAAACTATTAACCTTTTAGTCCTCCCCAAAGCCTCCATCCACTTCAATGGGATGTCTTCAACATTAAAAACTTCCCATAATTCAGCAATGACATCCAACATTCTATCCACTGTCAACACTTGCTTTTGATACAAATCAGCTACTTTGACCACTTTCCTAACAAGTTAGACAAAACTTAGTCTATAACCAGGTTTCCGCCCAACCTTTTTATGCGAGTGAAGTACATGTCGGATAAAAAATGTTACAACAGGCCTGATGAAAAAGCAAATTTGTCGCTACTTTCCAAATGTTGACAAAACAAAATACATTAGGCAATGTGGGATCTTTGGGAAAATTAATTATGTGAGAATTGGCGGTGGAACTATTTTATGCGCAAATATTGATTATAATAACCATCGTATTGTCACACGATGACATGTTGTGTGGTCCTCCAACTATGACTGGGGAAATCATGCAGTCTATTAGGCTACAGATGAAATAAGTTATCATTAACTTCAAAGGGTGGTGAATGTGCAAGATGATGAGCTTAATGCTCCTTTCCAGTAAATATCCAGGGTCTTATTCTGGTGACATGATGATCGATGCTTGGCTGCTGATTGACAAATACAAATTATCTCACTCTTTTTTCCATAATAATCTCATCATGTAATCAAATCAAATCAAATGTATTTGTCACATACACATGGTTAGCAGATGTTAATGCGAGTGTAGCGGAATGCTTGTGCTTCTAGTTCAGACAATGCAGTAATAACCAACAAGTAATCTAACCTAACAATTCCACAACTACTACCTTATACACACAAGTGTAAAGGGATAAAGAATATGTACATAAATATATATGAATGAATGATGGTACAGAACGGCATAGGCAAGATGCAGTAGATGGTATAGTGTACAGTCTATACATATGAGATGAGTAATGTAGGGTATGTAAACATAAAGTGGCATAGTTTAAAGTGGCTAGTGATACATGTATTACATAAAGATGGCAAGATGCAGTGGATGATATACAGTACAGTATATACATATACATATGAGATGAGTAATGTAGGGTATGTAAACATTATATTAAGTGGCATTGTTTAAAGTGGCTAGTGATACATTTTTACATAATTTCCATCAATTCCCATTATTAAATTGGCTGGAGTTGAGTCAGTATGTTGGCAGCGGCCACTAAATGTTAGTGGTGGCTGTTTAACAGTCTGATGGCCTTGAGATAGAAGCTGTTTTTCAGTCTCTCGGTCCCTGCTTTGATGCACCTGTACTGACCTCGCCTTCTGGATGATAGCGGGGTGAACAGGTAGTGGCTCGGGTGGTTGTTGTCCTTGATGATCTTTATGGCCTTCCTGTGACATCGGGTGGTGTAGGTGTCCTGGAGGGCAGGTAGTTTGCCCCCGGTGATGCATTGTGCAGACCTCACTACCCTCTGGAGAGCCTTACGGTTGTGGGCGGAGCAGTTGCCGTACCAGGCGGTGATACAGCCCGACAGGATGCTCTCGATTGTGCATCTGTAGAAGTTTGTGAGTGCTTTTGGTGACAAGCCGAATTTCTTCAGCCTCCTGAGGTTGAAGAGGCGCTGCTGCGCCTTCTTCACAACGCTGTCTGTGTGGGTGGACCAATTCAGTTTGTCAGTGATGTGTACACCGAGGAACTTAAAACTTTCCACCTTCTCCACTACTGTCCCGTCGATGTGGATAGGGGGGTGCTCCCTCTGCTGTTTCCTGAAGTCCACAATCATCTCCTTTGTTTTGTTGACGTTGAGTGTGAGGTTATTTTCCTGACACCACACTCCGAGGGCCCTCACCTCCTCCCTGTAGGCCGTCTCGTCGTTGTTGGTAATCAAGCCTACCACTGTAGTGTCGTCCGCAAACTTGATGATTGAGTTGGAGGCGTGCATGGCCACGCAGTCGTGGGTGACCAGGGAGTACAGGAGAGGGCTCAGAACGCACCCTTGTGGGGCCCCAGTGTTGAGGATCAGCGGGGTGGAGATGTTGTTACCTACCCTCACCACATGGGGGCGGCCCGTCAGGAAGTCCAGGACCCAGTTGCACAGGGCGGGGTCGAGACCCAGGGTCTCGAGCTTGATGACGAGTTCGGAGGGTACTATGGTGTTAAATGCTGAGCTGTAGTCGATGAACAGCATTCTCACATAGGTATTCCTCTTGTCCAGATGGGTTAGGGCAGTGTGCAGTGTGGTTGCGATTGCGTCGTCTGTGGACCTATTGGGTCGGTAAGCAAATTGGAGTGGGTCTAGGGTGTCAGGTAGGGTGGAGGTGATATGGTCCTTGACTAGTCTCTCAAAGCACTTCATGATGACGGAAGTGAGTGCTACGGGGCGGTAGTCGTTTAGCTCAGTTACCTTAGCTTTCTTGGGAACAGGAACAATGGTGGCCCTCTTGAAGCATGTGGGAACAGCAGACTGGGATAAGGATTGATTGAATATGTCCTTAAACACACCAGCCAGCTGGTCTGCGCATGCTCTGAGGACGCGGCTGGGAATGCCGTCTGGGCCTGCAGCCTTGCGAGGGTTAACACGTTTAAATGTTTTACTCACTAGAGGACTGTAATCTTCCTGCCCTGAACCAGGAAGATTCTAACTTCCTGAATAAGGAAATATCTCTTGAAGAAATTCGAGAAACAATTAAATCTCTAAAGAGTGGCAAGACCCCGGGCCCAGATGGATACCCTAGTGAATTCTATAAAACATTCAGCAACATGCTCTCTCCCTACCTGCACAAAATGTTGGTTCAGGCCAAGAAGGATGGAGCTCTCCCATCTACTTTGGATGAAGCATTCATTACAGTTATACATAAGAAGGGTAAAGATCCGGAAGAGGTAGGGTCATACAGACCAATATCCCTCCTTAATACAGACCAAAAGATTTTAGCAAAAACCCTGGCTCACAGGCTTAGCACTTTAATTGGCAAATTGGTCCATTCGGACCAGACCGGCTTTATCCCGAACAGAAACTCATTCTTCAATCTCAGGCGCCTCTTCAACATTATGTATTCTCAGAGGTTACCAAACGTGGACCTTGCCGTTATATCTCTTGACGCCGAGAAGGCTTTTGACCAAGTTGAGTGGTCCTATCTATTCAAAGTCCTACAGAAATGTAATATTGGAGATGGGTTCATAAATTGGATCCAGCTTTTATATAGGAACCCCTGTGCGAGAATACTCACTAACCAATCATTGTCGCCCCGATTTAACCTTTACAGAGGGACAAGGCAGGGTTGTGCGCTGTCGCCTATGCTCTTCGCCCTAATCATTGAACCTCTCGCTCAGGCGATTAGATCTGATGCAGCAATACACGGCTATAATACTAAAGATACTCTAAATAAGATTTCCCTATACGCAGATGACATTCTCCTCTATGTAACAGAACCCCAAGCTAGTATTCCAGCTATTCTTGATGTGATTAATTTGTTTGGTACCTTCTCGGGATACAGAATAAATTGGAACAAGAGTGAATTAATGCCCATACGGTTACAAAACACCTCCTGGCTAGAACATCTTCCAGTTAAGTTATCTTCAGAAAAATGTACCTATCTAGGAATTGTAGTTACCAAACAATACTCCTTACTATTTAAAGAGAATTTCCCCTCTCTGATGCAAAAACTCAAGACAAACATACAATTTTGGAGAACTCTCCCAATTTCTCTGCTCGGAAGAATTAATGCCATTAAAATGGTCTTCCTCCCACAACTGCTCTACCTATACCAGAACATCCCAGTATTCATACCTAAATCCTTTCATAAACAACTGGACTCAATTATCAATCCTTTCATCTGGGATTATAAAACACACAGGATAGGTAAAAAACACCTCTGCAAATCCAAAATGGAAGGAGGATTGTCTCTCCCAAATTTTATATTTTATTACTGGGCTGCTAACCTCCGCGCTGTTACGTTTTTGACGCGCGTCCGTCACCCAGCTGGCTTAGTATGGAGCGGGAGGAGTGTCACCCCTTCTCTATTGGTGCTGTGATTTTGTCGCCTGTCAATCTGGAGAGGTCACTTTATCGTAACAATCCTATTATACATAGCACAGTCCGAATCTGGAAGCAAATTAAAACCCACTTTGAGCTTAGACCAATGTCATTCATGCTCCCTGTTGCCAGGAACCCCTCCTTTGCCCCCTCTAACCTTGATAACACCTTTGAGCAATGGGGAGAATTGGGGATAAGTACCATAGGGGATTTATATATAGAAGGGACCTTTGCTTCCTTTGAGTTGCTGAGGGAAACTTATAAACTTCCCAGAAGTAACTTTTTCAGATACCTACAAATCAGAGACTATGTTAGAAAACACCTCCCAACATTTGGGAACGCTAAGCCTTCCATGTTTGACGGATGCATAAAAACATCCCCCACCTCAGACAAACTGATATCTCGTTTATATGATGCTTTTCAATCTGTTAGCACACCTTCTACAGATGCCATTAAGGCAAAATGGGAGGAAGAACTAGGGACTGACATTTCGGTGGCAGACTGGGAAGATAGCTTGGAGTATATCCACACCTGCTCCATTAACTCCAGACATCGTCTCATACAATTCAAGGTATTACACAGATTACACTATTCCAAAACCAAACTGCATAGGATATTTCCTGATACATCCCCTATGTGTGATAAATGTCAGGCTGCACAGGGTACACTACTCCACTGCTTTGCCCTATGCTCTAGCTTGTATGGTTACTGGTGTGGAATTTTTAGGATCCTCTCTGAAGTTCTGGAGACTTCAATTGACCCAGACCCGCTTCTGATAATCCTGGGAGTGTCTGATTCCCTAAACGGATTAACCAACCCTCAAAAACAACTCATCTCTTACAGTCTCATTTCGGCAAAAAAAACTAATCTTGTTGTTTTGGAAAAAGAGGGAAGCGCCCACTACCAAATTATGGCTCAGCGAATTGGCAAACACTGTACACTTAGAAAGAATTAGATATATTCTGAACAATAAACCATCAACATTTGATCAAATCTGGCAGCCTTTCCTCTCTTACTTGGACCATTCGGCGCTGTGAATTGGTACTTTTTAACGCACTCTCAATTGTAATATTTTAATCCACCTTTGGGCAGCATGTGCTGGCACCGCCACCCGAGCAGTCGGGAGGGGAACAAGGGGAAGGGATAAAGGGGGGGAAGAAGTGGGGGAGGGATAAAGGGGGGGAATAAGTGGGGGGTGACACCTACCCTCTTTCTTTCTACCTGTCCTTGTTCTGTATGTCTTGTTTTGTAATATTTATTTTGTACCCAGAACTCTGGGTCTTTTTGTTTCTGTCTGCTCTTTTATGTTTAGATAAGAATTGTATACCTGTCTTTTATACCTATACACCATTCTTGTGTGTGTTCAATAAAAAATATTTGAAAAAATAAAAAAAATAAAAAAAAATAATGTTTTACTCATCTCGGCTGCAGTGAAGGAGAGCCCGCAGGTTTTGGTAGCGGGCCGTGTCAGTGGCACTGTATTGTCCTCAAAGCGAGCAAAAAAGTTATTTAGTCTGTCTGGGAGCAAGACATCCTGGTCCGCGACGGGGCTGGTTTTCTTTTTGTAATCCGTGATTGACTGTAGACCCTGCCACATACCTCTTGTGTCTGAGCTGTTGAATTGCGAATCTACTTTGTCTCTATACTGGGACTTAGCTTGTTTGATTGCCTTGCGGAGGGAACAGCTACACTGTTTGTATTCGGTCATGTTTCCGGTCACCTTGCCCTGGTTAAAAGCAGTGGTTCGCGCTTTCAGTTTCACGCGAATGGTGCCATCAATCCACGGTTTCTGGTTTGGGAATGTTTTAATCGTTGCTGTGGGTACGACATCGTCAATGCACTTTCTAATGAACTCGCTCACCGAATCAGCGTATTCGTCAATGTTGTTGTTGGACGCAATGCGGAACATATCCCAATCCACGTGATCGAAGCAGTCTTGAAGCGTGGAATCAGATTGGTCGGACCAGCGTTGAACAGACCTGAGCGCGGGAGCTTGCTGTTTTAGTTTCTGTTTGTAGGATGGAAGCAACAAAATGGAGTCGTGGTCAGCTTTTCCTAAAGGAGGGCGGGGGAGGGCCTTATATGCGTCGCGGAAGTTAGTATAACAATGATCCAAGGTTTTACCAGCCCTGGTAGCACAATCAATATGCTGATAGAATTTAGGGAGTTTTGTTTTCAGATTAGCCTTGTTAAAATCCCCAGCTACGATGAATGCAGCCTCAGGGTGTGTGGTTTCCAGTTTACAAAGAGTCAGATAAAGTTCGTTCAGGGCCATCGATGTGTCTGCTTGGGGGGGAATATATACGGCTGTGATTATAATCGAAGAGAATTCCCTTGGTAGATAATGCGGTCGACATTTGATTGTGAGTAATTCTAAATCTGGTGAACAGAATGACTTGAGTTCCTGTATGTTGTTATGATCACACCACGTCTCGTTGATCATAAGGCATACACCCCCGCCCCTCTTCTTACCAGAAAGATGTTTGTTTCTGTCGGCGCGATGCGTGAAGAAACCAGCTGGCTGCACCGACTCCGTTAGCGTCTCTCGAGTGAGCCATGTTTCCATGAAGCAAAGAACGTTACAATCCCTGATGTCTCTCTGGAATGTTACCCGTGCTCGGATTTCATCAACCTTATTGTCAAGAGACTGGACATTGGCGAGTAGTATGCTAGGGAGTGGAGCGCGATGTGCCCGTCTCCGAAGCCTGACCAGGAGACCGCTTCGTTTGCCCCTTTTACGGCGTCGTTGTTTAGGGTCACCGGCTGGGATCAGATCCATTGTATTGGGTGGAAGGCAAAACACAGGATCCGCTTCGGGAGAGTCATATTCCTGGTTGTAACGATGGTGAGTTGACGTTGCTCTTATATTCAGTAGTTCCTCCCGACTGTATGTAATGAAACCTAAGATTACCTGGGGTACCAATGTAAGGAATAACACATAAAAAAAACAAAATACTGCATAGTTTCCTAGGAACGCGAAGCGAGGCGGCCATCTCGGTCGGCGCCGGAAGTAGGTGTAGGCTATACCCGCACTGTATACTGTATCTTCTACCAATCCAGAGATAAAGCTGTTTTACTAACCTTGTCAACTACTTTTTCTCTTAACTTTTAAAATCTGATATTTTGACCTCTTTCCCAACAAGTTAGACAAAAACTAGGAGTGTATGAAATCTTTTGTCTCTTTCTCTGCTTTTCAAATAATATAATGGAAATGTATTCTACCAGTCCAGAAATACATCTATTTAAGTAACTAAACTTTCTTTGGTTGCTACAGTCTTAGAAAAAAAGGTGCAATCTAGAACTTAAAAGGGTTCTTCGGCTGTCCCCATAGGAGAACCTTTTGAAGAACCCTTTTTGGTTCCAGGTAGAACCCTTTTGAGTTCAATGTAGAACCCTTTACACAGATGGTTCTACCTGGAACCCAAAAGGGTTCCACCTGGAACCAAAACGTTTTCTCCTATAGGGACAGCCAAAGAATCCTTCTGGAACCCTTTTTTCTAAGATTTTAGTTATGCAGGCTGGCTAACATTCCCTTGCTAGCTAGCCAACTAATTTCATTATTCATAATGAGGAAGCTGTCTTACTGCAGTTAATACAGTAACTATCTAACATTTGCTGCATGTAGCAGCATGTTGAATTAAGTAATGAGAGACTGCTGGTCGAGTCCATGTCCAAGTCACTAATGGTCGAATCCGAGTCACTGGGGGGCAGTGGATTTTTTTATTATTTGTATTATTATTTATATATAAAATTAATAACCTTTATTTAACTAGGCAAATTATTATTTACAATGACGGCCAAACCCTAACCCGGATGACACCGGGCCAATTGTGCGCTGCACTATGGGACTCCCAAACACACCTGGTTGTGTTACAGCATGGAATCAAACCAGGGTCTGTAATGACACCTCTAGCACTGAGATGCAGTTTCTTAGACCGTTGCGCGACTCGGGAGCCCCCCAAGTGCAGTGATAATTCAAATGGGACTGTTAACAGGCATTTATCATGTATTATCTTGAATAACAAGCACCTATCAACCAAACAGCATTCAGGATACAAACTCCCTGTTTTATAAAGGGTACTATCTCACTACTATTTCTCTGATAGTCACTAGCCTAATTCTACTTCACTAGCATACATTTTTCAACACAAGCCAGTAGCATCTAAAAATGTAAACTTCTAAACTTCTTCCACTACCATAAAAATGCTGTACCTTTGCACTCACATTTTCTATTAGGAAAAGTATTTTTCTAGTTTAACACTGTAAGTGTTAACATTGTAAGTGTTACAAATGTATTAGTTTGAACATTTGAACACTTTTAAAGTTGCACTATGCAGAAATCGCTCCTCCATTTCTTGATTGCTAAAACTCTAATAGTTCGCCTAATGTCAGTTTATGTGACAAAATAAGATAGTATAGTGTAGAGAATCATTGTACCATCTAAACCACCATGAAATGTAGTTTCCATAACCAAAAATATTGTTGTTTCAGCTGTTTGAAGCTGGTGTACAAAACCAAAAGTAAAAGACGCAAAAACAAAACTTAGGAAGGGAAGCATAGAAATAGTGCACATAGAACAGATCTACAGCTTCTTAGACTTGCTTTCAAGTAGAATGATAGATCTATAACTCACATTTCTATGTGAATTTGGTAAGTTTGCCCAAAACATTACATATCGACACTTTAACTAATGTAAACAGGCTAAACATCTAATCTGTGTAATTGTGTCTGAATTGTAGCAGGCAAAACCCCATCCCCTGGTGAAGGCAGGGGTAGAGGACTGAAACCCGGTGGTGGAGGAGACAAACCACCCGATGCTAATCCTTTCGGATTCCAGCTTAAAGCAGTTCCACTGAAGTTCACGAAACCGCTCAAAGACATAGTGTTACAAGAAGGTGACGCTGTTGGTGCTTCTGCTACGTTTGAGTGTGAGGTTTCACCTTCTACTGCTGTAACTACATGGATGAAAGATGACAGCAACCTAAGAGAGAGTCCAAAACACAAATTCACCTCTGATGGCAAAGATCGCAGACTAGCCATTATTGACGTCCAACTTTCTGACACTGGAGAATATACCTGTGTGGCCAAGCTGGGCAACAAGGAAAAGACAACGACTGCTAAACTCATTGTTGAAGGTATTTCAGATTATTATGAATTTATGTATTTATAAGAATCTTATTTTTTTAACAAAATCATGTAAACCACTGAAAAGCTGATCACAATTCATTTACAGGTAATGTAGCTTAAATAAAAATGTTTTACTTAATGTTTTGTTTTATATTGTTTTATAAAAATGTATACCGTATAACTACACAACTTTATGGAAAGTACTCCCTTTTTTGATAAAGTATTCCTTAATCTATGTAGCTTCTATGTCAGATTTAAGTTGCACTGATTATTACATGTATGTATTATTGATATGGGTTGATGCATTTTACCTTTACATTTTGATGCAAATAACTTGTATGTAAATAACGACCTAATACTAACCCAATACTTACGCATTCAGAACTGCCCGTGAAGTGGGTGAAGGAGCTGGATGAGGAGACGTCAGTCCTGAAGGGGCAGCCTATGTACCTGACCTGTGAGTTGAACAAGGAGAGAGAAGTGACCTGGATGAAGAGTGGTAAGGTCCTCAAAGTAATCCCTGGAAAGGTGGCCATCAACGTCATTGGAATGCAACACGCCGTTACGATCCAGAACACGGGCGATGACGACGCTGGAATCTACGCATGCGAGTGTGAACTCATCAGGACCAAAACAACTGTCAAAATCATTGGTTTGTAGATAATTTCCTAAATAAATTGTTGACACCTACCAACAATATAAATATACTCAATCTGTTCATCTACGTACGAAAACTGATTACATCTTAATTTTACAGAAATTATCAGAGACTGGTTGGTGAAACCATTGAGAGATCAGCATGTGAAACCCAAGGCCAATGCCACTTTCAAGTGTGAGCTCTTCAAAGAAACACCCAACTGGAAGTTTTTCAAAGGCAACGATGAGATTACTAATGATCCTACTGACAAGACTGAGGTCAAGAAAGAAGGAAAAGTCTTGACTCTCACAATAAAGAATGCACAGCCCGACGATATCGGAGAATATGCCATGGAAGTTGAAGGTCACAGATACACAGCTAAACTGACTCTTGGAGGTTGGTTGCACAATCACACATATCTTGTATGTTGTTGAATCAAGGAAGGCTACCTACATGAAGTGAATGCTTATTATATACTTTTGATATTTTTACAGAACGTGAAGCTCAGATCTTGAAGCCTCTCTCCAGTTGTGAGGTGGTCGAGAAAGAGGATGTTACATTTGAAACGGAGATATCTGAAGAGGATGTGCCTGGAGAATGGAAACATAGAGGGCAGGTCTTAACAAGATCACCGGTAAGACTTGTATTTGACTGAAATATCTCCCCAGACAGTAACCGTAACCTAAACTTTCAGAAAAACTGTTTTAAATGTTGACCAGTCTTCGATATCTGTTTAACTTTTTTTACATTTATTTTTTAGACATGTGAGATCAA
This sequence comes from Salvelinus alpinus, assembly GCF_045679555.1. Classification (NCBI taxonomy): domain Eukaryota; kingdom Metazoa; phylum Chordata; class Actinopteri; order Salmoniformes; family Salmonidae; genus Salvelinus; species Salvelinus alpinus. The sequence continues at coordinate 28,384,268 of NC_092105.1, forward strand.
AATGGAGGGCAAGAAACGTTTCCTAACTCTGAAAAGTGTTCCACTGGACGCGTCTGGTGAAGTGTCTTACACAGCTCTGAATGCTGTCACTAGTGCTGTGCTCACAGTCAAGGGTAAGCAGTAGTTCCAAGAACAAATTATGTATGTATGTATCGATGATGTTATGCATGTATTGATAAAGAGATCATTATTTGTATCTCCCAGAACTGGAAATGGACTTCACAGTCCCCTTGAAGGACGTGTCTGTACCTGAAAAGAAACAGGCTATGTTTGAGTGTACTATCACAAAGGATGTGCCTAAAGTCATGTGGTTTAAGGGTTCTGACACCATTGGTACATCAGACAAAAAATATGAAATTATCAATGATGGAAAAAAACACATGTTGGTCATTAACAATTGTGAGTTTGATGATGAGGGAATTTACAGTATTGAAGCCTCGGGCAAAAAGTCAACTGCTACACTCACTGTGGAGGGTAAGTGTGGAACCATTGTTATTAGATTTGATGTCCTTTGAGTGGTTTTCGTTTGCTATCATCAAAAGTTGTTCCCTGTGATTCATTAATTAATTTCCTAGTTGGAATTTCTTGTAACTAAGTCCAATATGCACTCATCTAACATATAGGTATGAGGCTCAAATTTGAATTGCCACTTCAGGACCAAATTGAGAAGGAAGGTAACACTGCTCGGTTTGAGCTTGAGCTCTCTCATGAGAATGTACCTGTGACATGGTACAAAAATGAAACCAAACTCCATGTGAGCCGAACCGTGCTCATCTATAGTCGTGGAAAGAAACATACACTAGAAATCAAGGAGTTGACTCTAGATGATATCTGCCAGATTAAGGCAGAGGCTAAAGGAATTCCCTCAATGGCAAACCTGACGGTGATAGGTAACCCCTGCTTTGTTCCTTTATTTATTGTTTGTTTCTTTGTTGTGATTGAAATCCTTGAACTCATTTACGGATTTGCACCATGCTACATTACATAAATGCAGAATATAAAACACATATCCTCCTGATGACTTTTCCATGTTCCAGAGGGTGATGCATACTTCGTAGTGAAGTTGCAGGATTATACTGCAGTCGAGAAAGACGAAGTAACTCTGGACTGTGAACTCAGCAAAGATGTCCCAGTCATGTGGTACCATAATGAGACTGAAATTAAGGCCTCTAAGATGGTAACCATAAGTGCTGAAGCGAATCGAAGAGTGTTGTCCATTAAGAAAGTGGATGACAGAGATAAGGGACAATACATATGTGATTGTGGAACGGACAAAACCCTGGCAAATATTAACATCGAGGGTAAGCAATTACAAATGTTTGTCATAGAACAAACATTTATTTTGAGAACATTCGTGCGTTTTTTCTTGTAATTGTAATGTTCTCAATCCTGAATTGCAGCTCGAGATATAAAGATAACTCGCCCAATGTATGGCGTTGAGGTCTTTGATGGTGAGACCGCTCGTTTTGAGGTAGAAATCTCTGAAGATGATGTCCATGGCCAGTGGAAACTGAACGGAGAAGTCCTTACTCAATCCCCTGTATGTTAAATAGACCAAATAATTCTCACTGTTGTTTTACCATTCTACAACTCATATCAATTCCGTGATCATTCATTCACATCCATTACGTTATCTTGAAATATTATAATGAAACAGCCTATAGCATTCTCCTCCTCCTTCCTCCCTTTCCTCTTCGTCTTCATCTAATCTGGACAATTTTCCACATTAATTTTACCACTACTTACAGGACATTGAAATCATAGAGGACGGTGCAAAGCACACGCTGATATTGTACAATCTCAAGGCCCCCTTGTCAGGGGAGATTGGATTTACAGCTGCCAATGCTAAATGTGTTGCTAATCTGAAAGTGAAAGGTGAGATTAAAAATAAACATTTGGTTGGTGATCTAATCTGATAATGTAAATGTAAATACTTTCAGTGGTGGTATTCTACGCATTGCCACGATGCCACATTGTCTCTGTTTCCTTCTGAATTACAGAGAGTCCTATTACATTTGTCACACCTTTGAGTGATGTGCAAGTGTATGAAAAGGATGAGGCCAGATTTGAGTGTGAGGTGTCAAGAGAACCCAAGAGCTTCCGTTGGTTCAAGGGATCTCATGAGTTGACAGCTGATGATAAGTTTGATATTACCCATGAGGGAAAAAGACACACTCTGGTGGTCAAATCTGCCGCATATGAGGATGAAGCTAAGTACATATTTGAGGCAGAGGACAAGAGAACCACTGGCAAACTAGTTATCCAAGGTAATCTGAAGATATATTTTGTGCTTCCTGTTTAAATCCTGATTCAATTCATTACAAGTGATTGAAATTGATCTTCTCACGATGACGATGATTTAATTTCTTATGAATTGAATGTCTTATCAGGAATTCGCCTTGAGTTTGTCAAGCCCATTAAGGATGTCACTGTCAAGGAGCGTGAGACGGCAGAGTTCAGTATTGAACTCTCACATGACAACATCCAGGTCACCTGGTACAAGAACGGTGTGCGTTTGCATCCCAGCAAAGTTGTGCACATGTCAGACGATGGCACGATGCACAAATTGACCTTCAAGGAGGTGTCCATTGATGACACATCAATGATCAAAGTAGAAGCCATGGGCAAAAGCTCAGAGGCCATGCTCACAGTCCTCGGTTAGTATACCGTTAAAATCCTTGAAACGTTGTTGGCGAAACAGGTGAGTTACCGTTGTCGAAAGTGAAATATCACACACACAACTCATCATGGTTTCTTTTTCATCAACAGAGGGAAAGCCTTACTTCACGACAAAACTGCACGACTACTCAGTCACTGAGAAGGATGAACTGACAATGGTTTGTGAACTGAGCAAGCCCAATGCAGAGGTGAAATGGTTCAAAGGTGGCCAGCAAATCACTCCCTCCAAGAATGTGGCCATCAAAGCCGATGGAAAGAGGCGTATGCTGATCATTAAGAAGACAGAGAAAGCCGACATTGGAGAATACACCTGTGATTGTGATTCGGATAAAACTACGGCCAAGCTCAACATTGAAGGTATCCTTTAGTGTTTTTAGCTCAGCATTTGAGGGATGCAGTGTCTTTTCTTTCATTCATACAAACACTTGTCTTTGTGTTTGTTCTACAGAGCGTGACATTAAGTTTGTCAGGCCCCTGTACAGCGTGGAAGTCACAGAAACTGAAATTGCCAAGTTTGAGACTGAGATCTCTGAGGAGGAAGTACATGGTCACTGGAAACTCAAGGGAGAGGCCCTTCATCAGTCTGCTGTAAGAAAATATCCATATTATTATTACTGCATTATTGGACGTTCCTTACTACTTTTCATAGTGGCTGAGAAAAAAAATCGCTTGATGATGATCACTTAGTGACTGTTTGTGTATTATCTTTCAAGGACTGTGAGATTAAGGAGGAGGGTACAAGGCATGTGCTGATCCTGTACAACGTTCGCATGGATCAGGCCGGAGAAGTTGACTTCCAGGCTGCCAATGCTAAATCCAATGCTCAGCTTAGAGTTAAAGGTGAGAATGATTTAATACACTCACACATTTATCTGACAATTAGATAAACACTGATTTGTTAAAGCCACACTTTGTAAGATATGCATACCATCAAGTGGGCCACCAACAAAAACATTTAAGTGTCCAATAACGTTTGTTTAAATTGCCCTTAGGAGTACATTTAATCAGTAAAAATGTGTTTATGGTGGGTTTGAATGATACATTGTCCCAACTGTTAGTTGAATAAGGAAACCCCAGAGCTTTCAGATGAGGATGTAGTCAGGCATTTACAGCCCCTTTTAAGTAGGTGTCAAAAGTTTGTTTTACAAGGGAGGACTAAGGGAGAATTCCAACAGGTTGATTGACAGGGACAGATTGCCTAGTCGATGGTTTGGCAGGGCGTGGGCTAATGGCCAATCAGGTGTTGTGGCTATTTTAGAAGCCACATGCCTTATCTAGAGTGGGCGGTTAGTGATTGGCAGAGCTAATGTACAACCTGCCTTACTTCAAAGTTTTCTGCTGACCATATAGATCTCAAGGAAACTGGGTATGCAAATGAGAAAGGCCCCCCCAATGACAAGTCCCTCTGCGTTAGTCCTAGCAGTTTTCCTGGTGGTTTACAGGGCTCCAGAGCAGTGGCCGGCCATCAGGGGATCCGCAAAAATGAGGATTAGCAGTTAAGGATTTACCGGTTTCTCTTGGGATTTTGGAATGACTAACGATGTTTTCTCCTCAATCTAAAGCGCGAGTGATCGGCCTGCTGCGGCCTCTCAAGGATGTAACTGTTACTGCCGGGGAGACCGCCACTTTCGACTGTGAACTGTCATATGAAGGAATTGCTGTGGAATGGTTCCTAGGGGGTGCAAAGTTGGAGCCAAGTGACAGAGTAAGTGTTTATACCATCTTAAACACTGACAACACCTCAAGTAATTGATATGGAAACATGCCAAGACTTTGAACTGTACTTATAAACAACAGTTTTTCTATATGACTGACAAATATATGTTAAACAAAGGAAAAAGCTGCACACTGCTCCGGCGTTTTCCTTTCTGTTTTCCATGAGTTTGCCTACAACTCCAGCACCTGTGGAAAGTACCTGGATGTGCGAATGTTCTTCAGCTTTTGACAAATACATGTTGTCACGGAATTTACTACCTGGATTATCACCTATTCTCATACCCCAAATAATTTAAGTGTTTTAACATGATCTCAACTATCTCCTATGTTTACCTTAATTTTATTCCAAATGTTTGTTTAATTTAAATGGATTGTCCTGTTGCATTATTTACTTTTATACATTATTTACTTTTATACATTTTGTTTTAATTTTCTTGCATGTGCAACCTACATGCTTTCTGCATATATGGACCTGTGAGGAGCAGGATTCCAGTTGGGGATTTGATCTGGGTTTTGAGATAACGCAGGAGGGCTTTTCTGCCCTGTAAGCGTTCTTCTAGTTATTTTTAACCTCTTCAAGTGTGTGCGTCCAATGGCAGGTGGCTTGAAGAGCTATTTCACAGTTATCATTTTAAAATCTGAAATGTGTTGCGTTAGACCTGTACATATCTAATTATTTAATTCATTCCTGTGGATTTGAAGTGTGAAACATTATATGATAGGTTGATTTACGATGTTGTGTAGCCTGGTTTTCTCTTCAGTTACAATTAGTTAGATAAACGCAGCAAAAAATGAAAAGTCCCTTTTTCAGGCCTCTGTCTTTCAAGGTAATTCGTAGAAATCCAAATAACACAGATCTTCATTGTAAAGGGTTTCCTGTGCTTGTTCAATGAACCATAAACGGACAGCTGATCGTACTCGCAGTGGCAGACCACGTGTAACAACACCTGCACAGGATCGGTACACACGGACATTACACCTGCGGGACATGTACAGGATGGCAACAACCAGGAACACACAATCCCTCCATCAGTGCTCAGACTGTCCGCAATAGGCTGAGAGAGGCTGGACTGAGGGCTTGTAGGCCTGTTGTAAGGCAGGTCCTCACCAGACATCACCGGCAACAATGTCGTCTATGGGCACAAACCCACCGTTGCTGGACCAGACATGACTGACAAAAAGTGTTCGTCACTGATGAGTCGCAGTTTTGTCTCATAAGGGGTAATGGTCGGATTTGCATTTATCGTCGAGGGAATGAGCGTTACACCGAGGCCTGTACTCTGGAGTGGGATTGATTTGGAGGTGGAGGGTCCGTCATGGTCTGGGGCGGTGTGTCACAGCATCATCGGACTGAGCTTGTTGTCATTGCAGGCAATCTCAACGCTGTGCGTTATAGGGAAGACATCCTCCTCCCTCATGTGGTACCCTTCCTGCAGGGTTGTTGTTTTAAAGTGGCTGTTTAAAGTTGTTTGAAATCTCTTGTGTGCAAAAGAATATACAGTCTATCTTGCAATAGATACAGCTAAATAACTGCTCGATAATCATTTGCCAAAGGCCTGTGAATGAACTGCTATGATCCTCATGTTTTCACATATGTCATTAGGCATGTCATGACTATTTGTAATAGGGGAAAAACTATAGAACGTATGACTGTGATTGCTGTACCACTGTACCATAAGCGGTAGTTCTATATTGTTTACAGTCAAGAGGAAAGTGATGACTTTATGGAACACCTACTACAAAGGACTGGGAAAGTTTTGTCTTAGTTAACCACCTCACCCAAGCTTTGGGAAAGTGGAGGAGTCAGATGGCAACAGGAGTTAAAATTGAGCCTAGGGCCCCTTCAGTCCCTTGTCACCAGCTGCTGATGTTCATTCAGGGGAAGAAGTAAATAGCTTGACCACCCATAGCTGTCATCGTCCACCTGATTAATCAAACTGCTTGATTTGCACAGGTGGTCACCCGAGCAGAAGGCAAAACTCACACTCTGACTCTCAGAGATGTCAAGATTTCAGAGGATGGGGAAGTTAAACTCACTGCAAAGGATTTCCAGATTGAGGCCAGACTACATGTGAATGGTAGGTTGCGGTTTGTGGTATTTAGTTGTGGTTGTTATAGAGATTCTTGCCCCAACTGCTCTCTTAACCAACATGGAGACCTGTTTTTTTGTGAATTCGATAAGGTTAAACAACAATATAGTCACAATATTTACTCTATAAAGCATACTGGACAGATAAATATGGTGCTATATAGACCAGGTTCATAGTAACGCAATGATTCCACTTTACATTAAATGGCCAGTATTTACCTTGCATTTACATAGGTAGACAGAGTATAAGTACTGTGTGAGTACACATTGTGACATAGATTCAGATTTCTTTAGACAATATTTGTCTCCTTGATGCAAAGCACAGACAAAAATATAATGTAGGTGGGTCAGGTGTGAATGGTGTGGGAGCATGATCTACCCAACCAGTCTGAATTAAATGAGATGCCCATCAGCAAGTAATGATGTGTTAAGTATGAAATGAGAGCCTGTGAGACAGTCATGTATGCTTTTATAACAGAGTGAGGAGAGGTGTACCCACAATGTTAAATTTGAATACAAATGTATTAAAAGAATGAATATGTACAGTAATTGCCAAACAACAAACAGGTTGAAGGAATTACGTAACGGAATGTGTAGCTTACACTGTAACTGTACCTGCCTTTGTAACTACCAAGTCAAAAAAATATATGTTTTAGGCCACTTAATCTAAAGAGGGACCATAACAATAATAATAGTTCGTGGTACTAATAGAATTTGGTCAAATGAGTTTGTTGGTTTCCTAAGCTGTTATGATATGTAAAGTCATCATGTGTAATTCATGTGTGAACTCACAGAGCCACCAATTGAGTTCAGCAAGCCTCTGGAGGACCAGACAGTTGAGGAAGAGGCTACTGCTACTTTGGAGTGTGAAGTCTCCAGAGAAAATGCTGAGGTCACGTGGTTCCAGGACGGACAGGAGATACGCAAAACTAAGAAATATGACATTGTTGCCGATGGCCGCAAGAGAAGACTAATCATTCATGGCTGCACTCTTGATGATTCAAAAACATATACCTGCGACGCCTCAGAATTCAAAACCTCTTGCTTCCTTAACGTTGAACGTAAGTAAAGTATAGATAATTATATTGTTTGTTTGTTAAAGTATAAATTAAAAACCTTTTGATATTGTTTGTTTGTTTGTTGTTAAGACTACACTTTTGTGTATTTGGCATACGGGTGTATTAATACTATGACCGTGTCCTTACAGCTCCACATGTTGAGTTCTCTACGCCACTCCATGATGTTGAGGTCAAAGAAAAGGACTCTGCCAGATTTGAATGTGAAGTATCTCGCGAAAATGTCAAGGTATTGATTCCTGACCCTTCACCCCCTACCTCCCGGACCCTACCACTCTCCCAACCCCCACACAACACATGCACACACCTCTTGTTTTCAAATGCACATTAAATACACCTTCTTATGTGTATAACAATATAATATAGTTGCATGTGGAGTTACAAAACATAATATTAAGACTGAGACTTGGTTGTGTTTCCTGTCTTCCACTGTTTTTCAACCTTTTACGCTGCTGTTACATTTTTCTCCCTTAATTGTCAGTACATCAGTACATCTTAACATTATTGTACCGTCATTGTAATGTCCTTGTTTTATGGCTGTTTCTGGAAACAGGTCCGTTGGTTGAAGGACAGCAGTGAAATCAGAAAGGGAAAGAAATATGAAATAATTGCCGAAGGTCGCCAACACATTCTCATCATCCACAAATCAGTGTTCGATGATGAAGCAGAATATGAATGTGATGCAAAGGTCTCCAAATCCTCCGGCATGCTTACAGTCATTGGTGAGTCTGGCACACTTTCTCTGCTTCAAAGGGTGAATCCCAAATGGCACCCTATTCTCTATATAGTGTACTACTTTTGACCAGGGCCCACATAGGGATCTGGTCAAAAGTATGGCACTATATAAGGATTAGGGTGCCATTTGGGACACAGGCAAATTAATTCATTTTAATGTTATATACTATAATCGACTTATCATAATGTATTGACTTAATGGTTATATTGTATTTCCTTTGCAGAGGAAGAGGCTAGGTTCACCAGGAACCTGTCTAACGTGGAGGGAACAGAAACAGACAGCGTGAAGATGATTTGTGAAGTGTCAAAGGCCGATGCTGATGTCATGTGGTATAAAGGAGACCAGGAACTGCCAGAGGGAGGAAGATACGATCAGATCGTAGATGGCAGGAAGAGGATACTCATCATTCAGGATCTCAAAACAGATGATGCTGGAGAGTACCATTGCAAATTGTCCAGCTCACAGACAACTGGAAACCTGAAAATAAATGGTAATGAAATCAGACATGAGCTCTGTTTAATTTAGTCAGTTAAAGACCTTTGTCCGGTGGAGAAAGTTAAATATCCTGGGTAGTGGCTCCACACTGGCAGTACTATTATGAAAACCAAATCAAGGGATGCAGGTAAAAGTATTTGTGGAAAATGAGAGCATATACACTAATCTGTTTTTGTTCTTCCAGAACTGGCTGCTGAGTTTATCTCCAAGCCTCAGAGTCAGGAGGTGGTTGAGGGAGAAAAGGCTGAGTTTGTCTGCTCAGTCTCTAAAGACACATTCATTGTCAAATGGATGAAGGATGATCAGGAGCTAGAAAAAGGGGACAAGTACGACATTGTCTGTGATGGCAAGAGAAGAATACTTGTTATCAAGAACTCTGAACCCAAGGATGAGGGAGCCTATGTTGCCCTCATTGGTACCACCAGAGCTACAGCTGACCTGTTTGTTCTTGGTATGTCATCAATATGTTTATTTTCTATTCCAACCTCTCCAATCTGTATGTGTACAGTATATGTGTCTTTCGGAGTGGTTGCAATAAAGTACATTTTCCGTTAGACCTGTACAATTGGACAATAAAGTAATATTCTTCTAAGATTTTCTTAGAGGCAGCCTTGGGGAAATAATTAATTAGATCTACTAACTTGTGTTTCTTTCACTTTGATTTCCACAGAAAAACTCAGGATCATTACACCAATCAAAGACACAGAAGCTAAAGAGGGACAAGAGATGGTCTTCAACTGTGAGGTGAACACTGAGGGAGCTAAAGCTAAGTGGCTGAAGAACGATGAGACCATGTTTGAGAGCAGCAAGTTCGTCATGATCCAGAAAGACAACGTGTTCTCTCTGAGGATCAAGGATGCTGAGAAGTCAGATGAAGGGAACTATACTATTACATTGACAAACCACCGTGGTGAACATGCCAAGAGCTCTGGCAAACTTACCGTAAAAGGTGAACACATTTTTGTTATCAATTTGACCAATTGCTAATTTCATGTAGTAGTATGTCTTATTTTTGTTTGAATTGAGCTACATGACTAACTGACTTCTTTGTTTTGTCAACAGAGGAGAGTCTGAAGATCATTGTACCTCTTGAGGACTGCGACACACAGGAAAAGAAGACTGTTAGCTTCTCTTGCAAGGTCAACAGGCTGAAGGTTACTCTGAAATGGATGAAGGCTGGTCAGGAGATCACACTCAGCAAACGCATCCTCTACAGGGTGGACCAATACAAGCACACACTGACCATCAAGGACTGTACTCTTGCTGATGAGGGTGAATACACCGTCATGGCTGGTGATGACAAGTCTACAGCTGAGATGATCATCAGCGAAGCCCCCACTGACTTCTCCGCACAACTCAAAGACCAGACCATCACTGAGTTTGAGGATGCTGAGTTCACCTGCAAACTCACCAAGGAGAAGGCTGAGGTGAAATGGTACAGGAATGGACGTGAGATCAGAGAGGGACCAAGGTAGGAAAACCTTTAGACTGCTATGAGGCACGGTCACTGTCGCTTTATTGACACTGAAACTAAATCTTAAAAGCTCATTTGCCCCTACGGGCCACCCCAGGATTTTCATTAAATACAGAAAAGCGTATTGTAACATTATCCATTTGTTTTTTGCAAGGTACATCTTTGAAAAAGAGGGCAAGACCTGCAGGCTGCGTATCAAGGAGTGCAGACCAGATGATGAGTGTGAATATTCTTGTGGCGTCGATGAAAGGAGATCACATGCCCAACTCTTTGTTGAAGGCAAGCCTCTTGAATTCATTCTATGATTCTGTTTGTGTGAGTCCATTTTTCTAACCGTTCTGTATGAATTCATGTTTCACAAATTCAATTTCTTGTGTAATCTTTATTCCAGAGACCGCAGTTGAGATTGTCAGACCACCTCAGGATGTGTTTGAGCCTCCAGGCTCTGATATTGTGTTTGAGGTGGAGCTCAACAAAGACAGAGTTGAGGTCAAATGGTTGAGGAACAACATGACCATTGTCCAGGGTGACAAGTACCAGATGATGAGCGAGGGCAAGATCCACAGACTCCAGGTGTGTGAGATCAGGCCTCGTGACCAGGGAGAGTACAGAATCATCGCCAAAGACAAGGATGCCAGAGCCAAGCTGGAACTGGCAGGTATGTCATCATAGGCTTCATATCCTCTCCGATTCCACAATAAATCAATCCTTTTATTATTTGATCTTATAATTGTTTATTCCTCTACAGCTAAGCCAAATATCAAGACTATGGATCAGAGCTTAGTAACAGACGCTGGAAAGCCCATCGTCATGTTCGTGCCCTACAGCGCGTATCCTAAAGCTGAGGCTGAGTGGTTCTATGATAACGTCAGCCTGCCCAAGGACAACATCCACACCGTTGGGGACAGCACAGAATACAGGCTGAAGGACCCTAAGAAGTCCGATCAGGGACAATACAAGGTTATCATCAAGAACAAACACGGACAGGGAGAGGCATTCATTACTCTGGATGTCATTGGTAAGTTGCCTTTCAATCCACTCTTGTATTTGAATGGATAACGGGAAAGGATATTTTTCATGGAAGGAACATTTTTCTTGGAAATTATATTTTTCTTGGAAGGGATCTTTTTCTTGGAATTTGTTGTTGTTCATATGGATTCCATTTATTCATGTATTTTTGCCTCCCACAGATGTCCCTGGACCCGTGAAGAGCCTTCACGTGGTTGACACCGCCGATGGTGAGGTCAGCCTGGTCTGGGAAGAGCCAGAGAGCGATGGTGGCAGCAAGATCATTACATACTTGGTGGAGAGGCGTGATGTCAAGCGCAAGACATGGACTCTTGCAACTGACCGCTCCGACGCTCCAGAATACACTGTCACCGGACTCCAGAGGGAATCCATGTACCTATTCCGTGTTTGTGCTCGCAACAGAGTGGGCAGTGGACCAAATGTTGAGACAGAGAAACCTGGTGTTTATGCCAAGAACAAGTTTGGTAAGCAAACTATTTGATATTGTAATAATCACCTCATGCAGTATCATTATTCAAACGTAACTGGTTCCAACAATGAACTGTCGACCAGAAAAGTGAATTACAACCTGGCGTTATATTTCAGATGTTCCTGATGCTCCTCAGGATGTGAGTGTTGGAAACGTGAGTAAGTTTGGTGCCACAGTCTCCTGGGAAAAACCAGTGTCTGACGGAGGGTCTGAGATCACATCCTACATCATTGAGTCCCGTGACAGGACCTCTGTGAAGTGGGCTGTGGCTATGATCACTAAAGCAACAGATCGCAGCGCGATCATCAACGATGTCATTGAGAACAAGGAATACATATTTCGTGTCATGGCTGAAAACAAGGCTGGCATTGGCAAACCAAGTGCTGCTACCAATCCAGTTAAGATCATGGACCCCATTGGTAAGTTATTTCAGTTCTGAAAGTTGCTGAAATGTTTTTACTGAAATACATGCACTGTTTTAACATACAAACATGTTTGTTTTTGTTATTCCAGAGAGGCCAAGCCCACCACAGAACCTGGTACCCTCAGAGCAGAACAAGAACTCAGTCCAGCTGACATGGGAGATCCCATTGAAGAATGGAGGCAGCATGATCACTGGCTACATCATTGAGAGATGTCAGGACGAAACAGACCATTGGCTCAGATGCAACGCCAGGCTCTGCCAGGATCTCACATACAAGGTATTTATCCTATAAGATGAAAAGCTCCTAAATGGTTTCTTGGAGATTTCATATAATATTTGTAGTATAATTATCATACGTTTTGTGTTGTATTCTGACTTGAATGCAAGTCTCCCATTGACATCAATTTACTAAATTGTCTAAATTGCTTAAATTGCTTACACTTATCTCAACTCTGAATACTGCTCTTCCATATTTTCCTCAGATATCTGGCCTGAAATATGGTAAAAAATACAACTACAGGGTGATGGCTGAGAATGCAGCTGGAGTGTCTGACCCATCCAACACACTGGGACCCATGCTGGCTGATGATACACATGGTACATTTGGTTCTCTTTTCACTAACCTTGAAGACGTTCATCATTTTAAATGTTGTGCATTTGTCATAACAATGGTAATTATTTTCTATCTTCAGTTGGCCCCACAATGGACCTGAGTGGATTCAAGGATGGCCTGGAGGTCATTGTTCCTTATCCCCTTACTATCCGTGTCCCTATCTCTGGATATCCCACACCAAACGCAAAGTGGAGCTTCGCTGATAAGGAACTCACTGCTGGTGAACGTGTGTCCATGATTACAAAGAGTACCTACGTAGAACTGACCATCACTCCAAGTGTGCGTCCAGACAGAGGTGTATACACTCTTACTCTGGAGAATGATATTACCAGTTGCTCCGGAGAGATTGAAGTCAACGTTATCGGTAAGTGACTTGATGAGCTTTGTGGTGAAACACAACATACTGTATCTTGATATTGTCAACTGCAATTGTTTCTTTTCCCTTCATATCCATCTTTTTTTTTTTTAGCATCCCCAAGTGCACCCAAAGACTTCAAGGTTGCCGAGGTGACCAGACAACATGTGCACCTGATGTGGGAGGCGCCAGAGCATGATGGAGGAAGCCCTCTGACTGGCTACCAGATTGAGAAACGTGACGTATCCCGCAAGACCTGGGTCAAGGTATGGATGAACATAAATCTTTAAACCACACAGCAATATACATGTGAAATAACTTAGTTACTTTGTCCTCTTTTCCGGTTGGGACATAAGGCTGGAACAATCTTCGGTAGTCTATCTTTGGCCACAGCTTATACCCTGTTATACATGAAATAAGATTATTATAAATGTAATAACACATGTCACTGACTGTCTTTCCCCAGGTGATCACTGGTGTTCAAGACCAGGAGTTCACTGTCACTGATGTCGTTGAGGGTAAAGAGTATCTGTTCAGGGTTACTGCCTGCAACAAGTGTGGCCCAGGAGAGCCTGCCTATATTGACGAGCCAGTCAATGTGTCCTCCCCTGCCAGTAAGTAGTACAGTAACAAGGACAATGCCTATGCTGTGCACTCAAGTGAAGGGAACTTGATCCATTGTTTTGACGTCTCAATAATTGACATACCTGTCATTTCAATTCGAACTTTTCTCAGTTATTGACATACCTGTAATTTGAGTTCTAGCTGTTCACTATCATTGACATGCCTGTCATTTGAATTAGAACTGTTCTGAATCATTGACATGCCTGTCTTTTGAATTAGAACTGTTCTGAATCATTGACATGCCTGTCATTTGAATTAGAACTGTTCTGAATCATTGACATGCCTGTCTTTTGAATTAGAACTGTTCTGAATCATTGACATGCCTGTCATTTGAATTAGAACTGTTCTGAATCATTGACATGCCTGTCATTTGAATTAGAACTGTTGTGAATCATTGACATGCCTGTCATTTGAATTAGAACTGTTCTGAATCATTGACATGCCTGTCATTTGAATTAGAACTGTTCTGAATCATTGACATGCCTGTCTTTTGAATTAGAACTGTTCTGTTCTGAATCATTGACATGCCTGTCTTTTGAATTAGAACTGTTCTGAATCATTGACATGCCTGTCTTTTGAATTAGAACTGTTCTGAATCATTGACATGCCTGTCATTTGAATTAGAACTGTTCTGAATCATTGACATGCCTGTCTTTTGAATTCAAGCCGTGCCAGACCCACCTGAGAACCTGAAATGGAGGGACAAGTCAGCTTCTGGCATCTTCCTGACCTGGGAACCACCCAAGTGGGACGGCGGTACTGGAATCAAGGGCTACAACATAGAAAGGTGCCAGCGTGGCACAGACAAGTGGGAGTCCTGCGGAGATCAGGTCCCTGAGTTGAAGTAAGTAGAACCAGAGAAAAAAGATCTAAGACATTTTTTGTTTTGTTTTGAAAGGCTAACTTACTTTCTCTTAGATTGCAAGTGACTGGTCTCATTGAGGGACAGTGGTACGCCTACCGTGTGAAGGCCTTGAACAGACTGGGTGCCAGCAAACCCTGCAAGGCTACAGATGAGATTTTGGCTGTTGATCCTAAAGGTATGTTTTGCGTAAATGCTCCATGTCTGTATATGTAACATGAATAATCTTGCATAGTGGCTGAAATGTGTTTCTGTATCATCAGTATAACACATTTTCTGTATAATCTCACAGACCCCCCAGAGATTCTTCTGGATGTTAAATGTCTTGCTGGACTCACCGCCAAAGCTGGCTCTAAGATTGAGCTTCCAGCTGATGTTCTTGGAAAGCCCATACCTAAAGTAAAATGGACCAAGGGTGACATGGTTCTGAAGGGTGACGATAGAGTTTCTATTGACGACAAGCCTGGTCACTCCGTTGTTACTATCAGCAAGACAACAAGAGAGGACACAGCTACCTACATCATTGAAGCACACAACAGCTGTGGCCGTGCTACTGCAACCGTTGACGTCAACATTCTAGGTATCATATTTTGTCACCTTTATTTGTGAGGAAACACTTGTTTAAAAGTGTGTTCTTTAATGTTCTGACATTGTTTTCTATTTGTCTTGAACAGATAAGCCTGGTCCTCCAGCTGCGTTTGATATCTCTGAGATCACCAACAAGTCCTGTTTCCTGGCCTGGAACCCTCCCAGAGATGACGGAGGTGCAAAGGTCACTAACTACATAGTGGAGAGGAGAGCCGCAGAAAGCGAGATCTGGCACAAGCTCTCCTCCACTGTCAAAGAGACCAACTTCAAGGCCCTCGACCTGACGGCTTTCAAGGAATACATCTTCAGAGTGTTTGCTGAGAACCAGTTTGGTATTGGTGTGCCAGCGGAACATGTGCCAATCATTGCCAGATATGCCTTTGGTATGTTAAGTTTATGTTTGTATTTAGTCAAAGCAATATAATTGTATTTCCTTTAGAGTATTATTTTCTTTTCTGGGTTGTTGCTAAATTGTCTGTAACTGTTGTTTTCAGATTCTCCTGGTGCGCCAACCAAGCTGGAGCCTTCTGATATTGTTAAAGATGGCCTGACTCTGAATTGGTATGAGCCTGAAGAGGATGGTGGCAGTCCTATCACTGGGTACTGGGTTGAGAGGTTTGAACCAGACCAGAACAGATGGATCAGATGCAACAAGATCCCAATCAGAGACACAACATTCAGGTAAGACGTTAGAATACATTTAGTTAATTAACATCGTAATGCTTACATTTTAGTCATTGAAGGCAGTAATGACAGTGTTGATTTAATTTCTGGTTGTAGCTATTCATTTGATCGTGGTGTTGATTATGTGATTGTTCCTGATTTGCAGAGTCAAAGGACTACCCACAAGGAAGAAGTATAAGTTCAGAGTCTTGGCTGAGAATCTCGCCGGACCTGGAAAACCAAGCAAGGAAACTGACCAGATCTTGGTCAAGGATCCTATTGGTAATACATCCAACAATCACTATATTACCAAAAGTATGTGGACACATCTCATTCCAAAATCATGGGCATTAATATGGAGTTGGCCCCACCTTTGCTGCTTAAACAGCCTCCACTCTTCTGGGAAGGCTAGATGTTGGAACACTGCTGCGGGAACTTGCTTCCATTCAGCCACAAGAGCATTAGTGAGGTCGGGCACCAATATTAGGCGATTAGGCCTGGCTCGCAGTCGGCCTTCCAATTCATCCCAAAGGTGTTTGATGTGGTTGAGGTCAGGGCTCTGTGCACGCCAGTCAAGTTCTTCCACACCGATCTCAACAAACCATTTCTGTATGGACCTTTCTTTGTGCACGGGGTCATTGTCATGCTGAAACAGGAAAGGGCCTTCCCCAAACTGTTTCCAAAAAGTTGACTTCCCTTCACTGGAACTAAGAGGCTTAGCCCGAACCATGAAAAACAGACCATTATTACTCAGCCACCAATGCACTATGCATTGGGGTAGGTAGCGTTCTCCTGGCATCCGCCAAACCCAGATTTGTCCGTCGGACTGCCAAATGGTGAAGCATGATTCATTACTCCAGAGAACGCATTTCCACTGCTCCAGAGTCCAATGGCGGCAAGCTTTACACCACTCCAGCCAACGCAGGGCATTGCGCATGATGATGTTAGGCTTGCGTGTGGCTGCTCGACCATGGAAACCCATTTCACAAAGCTCCCAACGAACAGTTCTTGTGCTAATGTTGCTTCCAGAGGCAGTGTGGACCTCGGAAGTGAGTTTTACAACCAAGGACAGACAATTTTTACGCACTACGCGCTTCAGCACTCGGTGGTCCTGTTCTGTGAGCTTGTCTGACCTACCACTTCGCGGCTGAGCTGCTCCTTGACGCTTCCACTTCACAATAACTGCACTTTAGGGCTCAGGTTTCATAAATTCACAAATAGCGATTAAATATTCACTTACTTTTTGAAAATCTTCCTCTGATTTGTCATCCAAAGGGTCCCAGCTATAACATGTAGTGTCGTTTTGTTAGGTAAAATCCTTCTTTATATCCCAAAAAGTCTGATTAGTTGGTGCCATCGATTTGAGTAATCCACTCGTTCAACATGCAGAGAAAGGAATTCGAAAATCTACCCCTAAACTTTGTTTCAACAAGTCAACATACATTTCTATATACTCCTCAGTTACCCTAAAATGTAATCAAACTATAATATTTTTTACGGAAAGAAGTATGTTCAATAGGAAACCAATTTTAGCAGGTGTGTCCTCTCTTCATAGTATTTCCAAGACTGTGTCCCTGTACTAAAACTGATATTTCTTATTCGTTTTGGAAGTTACAAGCCTGAAACCTTGAACATAGACTGCTGACACCCCGTGGAAGCCATAGGAATTGCATCCTGGGAGCTAATTTCCAGTATGCTCTTATACTTGCCATTGTAAGAGCATGGTCTCTCAAAAAAAAAGAAAATCCGGTTGGCTTTTCTTTGGATTCTCTCCTACCATATCTATTGTGTTATATTCTCCTACATTATGTTAACATTTCTAAAAACGTCAAAGTGTTTTCTTTCCAATGGTACCAATTATATGCATATGCTGGCTTCAGGGCCTGAGCTACAGGCAGTTTACTTTGGGCACATCATTCAGGTGGAAATTGAGAGAAAAAGGCCTAGCCCTAAGAAGTTTTTAACCGGGGCAGCTCTAGCAGGGCAGCAATTTTACGAACTGACTTGTTGGAAAGGTGGCATCCTATGACGGTGCCACATTGAAAGTCACTGAGCTCTTCAGTAAGGCCATTCTACTTCTAATGTTGTCTATGGAGATTGCATGGCTGAAATAGCCAAATCCACTAATTGGAAGGGGTGTCCACATACTTTTATATATATATTGTATTTAATCAACAGACCATTAATCGTTTATGAAATGTGATGTTGTTAACCAAAACAACATGTCTTCTTTTCCTACAGATCCTCCATGGGCTCCTGGTAAGCCAACTGTCAAAGACGTGGCCAAGACCTCTGCCTTCCTACAGTGGACCAAGCCTGAGCATGACGGTGGTGCCAAGATCGAGGGCTACATCATTGAGCTCCTGAAGAGTGGAACTGAGCAGTGGGTCCGGGTTTCAGAAGGAATCAATATCCTGGAGCACTTCCTGAGAGGCCTGATGGACAGACAGGAGTACTCCTTCAGGGTCATTGCAGTCAACATCGCTGGGGAGAGTGATCCCAGCGAGCCTAGCGATCCAGTTCTGTGCAAGGAGAGACTCAGTAAGTAGCTGACTGCGTTCCAAATGGCACCCTATTCCCTTTAACGTTATGGTCACAAGTAGTGTACTATATAGGGAATAGAGTGTCATTTGTGACACACCGACTGAGATCATTTCCATCTGAAGCGGTTCAGTGTGTCATGGTTGGTTGACTGAGTTGATGGTTGATGATGATGCATTCATTTTCCAGATCCTCCTACACCCCCACGCTGGCTGGATGTCATCAACATTTCCAGTAACAGTGCTGAGCTGAAGTGGACAGTACCAGAGAAGGATGGTGGTTCACCCATCACCAACTACATTGTTGAGAAGAGGGACGTCAGGCGTAAGGGCTGGCAGGCAGTGGACACTACTGTGAAGGAGCTGAAGTATACGGTCACTCCACTGAATGAAGGCTCCCTCTATGTGTTCCGTGTGGCTGCTGAGAATGCTGTTGGACCCAGTGAATTCTGTGAACTGGAAGACTCCATTATGGCTAAAGATACTTTCAGTAAGATCATAGTTAATGTTTATAGTGTTACTGTATGTAACTAGTGTTCACTAGTCCATTTCTAAGTACTGTTTCCTATTTTCAGCTACCCCTGGACCACCATATAATCTCTCTGTCCATGGAGTGTCAAAGAGACATGTTGACTTGCAGTGGGACGCCCCCAAGAATGATGGTGGCAAACCAGTTCTGAGGTAAACTTTGGTCAACTCTAGTGTTATAGGAGTGTCATAGAGTGTACTTTTGTCGTATAAGCATGTTTATAACATTTGGCAATATTTTATTCTATTAGATACTCAATTGAAAAGAAGGAGAAACTGGGCACCCGCTGGGTGAAGTGTGGTAAGACCTCAGGAGCTGACTGCAAGTACAGAGTGACAGACGTCATTGAAGGAACCGAGGTTCAGTTCCTGGTTCGTGCTGAGAATGAGGCCGGTGTTGGACACCCTAGTGAACCAACAGAAATCATTGCTATTGAAGATCCAACAGGTGGGTTTTTATCCGTTTTTAAAGTAAAAACACTGTGTTTTATGGCTACATTTGTTTGACTTGCATGAGTAATTTATAATTGATAGTCTATTTACCAACGAAGAAACCCACATCTGCAATATTATAATTCTTGTCTTTGTATTGTTTTTTATAGGTGTACCCTCTCCTCCAATTGAGCTTCACATCACTGAAGCCAGCAGAGACCATTTGTGTATTGCTTGGAGACCACCAGAGAGAACTGGCGGCAGCCCTGTAACTGGCTACCATATCGAGCTCTGTGAGGCTGGTACTGAGAAGTGGATGAGAATCAACTCTCGCCCAATCAAGGAGCTCAAATACAAAACAGAGGAGGGCATCATCCCAGAGAAACAATACGTCCTGAGAGTCCGTGCCATAAACTCTGTTGGAGTTAGTGAGCCATCTGATATCTCTGAGAAGGTCTATGCCAAGGACTCTGACTGTAAGTAAACCTTCCATAATGTATATTTCCGTTTCCAGAGATATATTATATACTGATATCTGATTATACTATATTTTTCCCTCCTGAAGGCATCCCAATCCTTGAGTTCCAGACTAAGGACATTGTGATTGTTGAGGGAGAGAAGTGGTATCTCCCCATCCCATTCAGAGCAGTGCCCAAACCCAAGATCACCTGGCACAAAGACGGAAAGGAGCTGAAGGACGATGAGAGAATGACCTTCAGACAGGAGTACCTCTCCTGCCATCTGGAGATCGAGAGCTGTCTGCATGCAGACGCCGGCCAGTACAAGGTCACACTGGAGAACTCCTTGGGAACTAGCAGCGGAACAATCAATGTTAAAGTTGTTGGTACGTTTGTGTCAAAATAAAATATATTATTACTTCCATATTCCATGGTGTCCCTAATAGTGTAATCATTACATTTGACATAAATACTCTATTTGGTTGAAAATATTAGAAATATGATTTACTAGCACCAGCATACTACAACTATCAAGATCAAATCTTCATATCCATGTTTGTTTTGACAGGCCTGCCCGGTCCCTGCAAAGACATTGTTGCCAGTGAAATCACCAAGAGCTCTTGCAAGATTTCCTGGGATCCTCCCAACTATGATGGTGGCAGCCCTGTTCTCCACTATGTGCTACAGCGCAGAGAGGCAGGCCGGAGGACCTATGTCAACATGATGTCTGGAGAGAACAAAGTCAGCTGGCCCGTCAAGGATCTGATCCCCAATGGAGAGTACTACTTCCGGGTCAAAGCTGTCAACAAGATTGGTGGTGGGGAGTACCTTGAGCTCCGCAACCCCGTGATCGCAGAGGATCAGAAACGTGAGTGAAATATTTATTTTGTGTCCAAGAAACGCCTTAAATGAATAACAGGTGCGAACCTTGCTCACAAGTCAAAGTTGATGATTTTATTTTCCAAGAAAGACTAAATTTCTAAAGAGTTGTATTGGATTTATTAAGTGTTCCTTGTTCAATATTTCAGAGCGCCCTGACCCTCCATTAGATGTTGAGACCCACAACCCTACTTCTAAGACTATCACCCTCACATGGAAACCACCTATGTATGATGGGGGCTGCAAGATTATGGGCTACGTTCTGGAGATGATGATGAAGGGTGATGAGAACTTCACAAGATGCAACGACTTCCTTGTGCCTGTGCTGTCCTACACAGTGAGGAATCTCAGGGAGGGAAAACAATACCAGTTCCGTGTACGAGCTGAGAACGCTGCCGGAGTCAGCGACCCATCACGCAGCACACCAATAGTGAAGGCTTCTGATGCTGTTGGTAAGGAAGGATACATCTTATTCAAACCGTCACAATTCAAAACAATGATACGATTTTTCAGCCAGGTCATTTGTCATTCCTAAATGTGGTTGTTTTCTTTTCTTTTCAGAAACACCCAAGGTGTTCCTCAGTGGAAGCCTGCAGTCCGGTATGAGCATTAAGAGAGGTGCTGAGATCAGACTGGACGCCAACATCTCTGGATCCCCATACCCTCAAATCACATGGTATAGGAACGACGTGGTCATCAGACCTGAAGCCATGAAGAAGAGACCAGAGAAACCCTTTGTTAAGAAGAAGGAGGTGAAGAAGGAGGAAAAGAAGGAAGTGAAGGAAGGAGAAAAGAAGGATGTCAAGGAGGGAGAGGTTGAGACTCCAGCTGCAGAGGCCCCAGCTGCAGAGCCTGCCCATGAAGAGCCTGAGGAGGAACTCCCTGACTACCCAACCCTCCAGGAACGTCTCACCATCCATGACAAGAAGAGGGGAGAATCCTCTTGCATCGTCAGGGACACCATCAGGGGTGACCATGGCGTGTACACTATCAAGGTCGAGAACGACCATGGTATTGCCTCTGCAACTTGTGAAGTCAATGTGCTAGGTGAGATATAATATTTTATTCATATTTTTTTTAAATTAATTTAGTGGTGTTGTTGAAGCTCATAGTTATTTTCCAACCACATTTTGAAAACGTAATATAAAACCTCTTATTTTACTTTTTACAGATGCACCTGGTCCTGCAATCAACTTCAGGTTTGAGGAGATCAGGAAGACCTCTGTCATCTGCAAGTGGGATCCTCCCATGGATGATGGTGGCAGTGAGATACTGAACTACACATTGGAAAGGAAGGACAACTCCAAGGTGGAGATCGGATGGATCACCGTAACCTCAACGCTCAGAGGATGTAGATACCCAGTGACCAAACTGATAGAGAAGAAGGAGTACATCTTCCGTGTCACTGCTGAGAACAAGTTTGGTCCTGGACCACCATGTATCTCTAAGCCAATTATTGCCAAGGATCCATTTGGTAAATAATATATTTTAAAGAGTTTTATCATGTCTATAACATTCAAAATCAGGTTGAAATAATGATGTCAGTTCAACCAGTTTTGCACATCTGGGTTAGTCGTGATTGTACTTTGTTCTTACAACTGTGATGTTCACTTCTTATTCTAGACCCACCAGAGGCTCCAGAGAAGCCTGAGATTGACGGCATCACAGCCAACTCCATGCTGGTTACCTGGGAGGCGCCAAATGACATGGGCAGCCCCATCGTTGGTTACTGGGTGGAGCGTCGTGAGATCAACAGCACCCATTGGACCAGAGTCAACCGGGTAATTTTGGAGGATACAGAAATGAATGTGGAAGGCCTACTGGAGGGTCTGACATATATCTTCAGGGTGGCTGCTGAGAACCAAGCTGGGCCTGGGAAGTTCAGCGTCCCGTCTGATCCCATGACATGCCAGGATCCAATCTGTAAGTCAACAAGATTATGATACGATACCTTTTATTGTCCATTTGCATGGAAATTCATTTTGTGAGTTTAAGCATACAAAATGCACAACATCAATAAAATATAATACAACACAATGATTCATTGTGATTAAGTTTCATTGTTGAACAATGATCAAATACAATATGTTATTGTTGATGTGTTTGTCCCATAGTGCCACCTGGACCACCGTTCCCAAGAATCCTTGACACCACTGAGTCTTCCATTGATGTGGAATGGGATCCTCCTGCCTCCAATGGAGGTGGAGACATCCTGGGATACCATGTTGACAAGACCCTAGCAGGCACCAATGACTGGTCCCGCTCCACAGAGAGACCCTGGAAGACCCGGGCCTTCACTGTGTATGGAGTCAGAGAAGGAGCCAAGTACCTGGTCCGTGTGATCGCAGTCAATGGAGCTGGTGAAGGAACTCCTGGCTTGACTGAATCAGTCTTTGTCAGAGATCCTAAAGGTACAGTAACCAATGATCAAAAAGCTTATTCAAAACAATGACAACAAACGTATGCTTAATACATTAACAACAGTGGCCTCCATTGGTGTCACATTGAATCGGAGGACAGGCTCATTGTAATCGCTGGAACGAAATGAATGGAATAATATCAAATACCACTGTTCCTTCCATTCCATTTCAGCCATTACTATTGTCGTTCTCCCTTCATTAACCTCCATGGATATTCAAGTGACTTTGGGTCTTTGAAAGCACTATATAAGTCCTGTGTATTATTATTATTATTAAAAGATAGCTAACGTCACTGAATATTGATTGTGTCTACAGAGGCTCCAGTGGTAGAGTTGGATCTCACTGTGAGGAATGGCGTAATGATCAGAGCTGGGGAGCCACTGATTCTGCCTGCCCTGGTCACTGGTAAACCTCCTCCAGACATCAAATGGACCAAAGATGACGGTCCACCTGAAAAAGACCATGTCCAGATAGAAAATGTTGGAAAGGAAAGCACTCTCAGTATCAAGGCCGCCACGAGAAAGGATCCTGGCAAATACCAGATCAGTGCAAGAAATAGCAGCGGAATCAAGTCTACATGGACAAGGGTTGATGTCATGGGTAAGTGTTTTGATGAATTCTCTATTAGCTATGATTTCACAGTATGCCATTTTGGGCATATTTCACATTTGGTTGTACTTTGATGATGTAAAGCTAGGATTAGGGTTAATGAATAGTCTGTTTGTTAATAGTTAATAGAACATCTATAAAAACATCTATTGTGGATTATCCAAAGAGTAATAATGTCGCCTTAAATGTTGTTGGCCTGCGATAGACTAGTACCCTTTCCAGGGGATGTACTTCAAGCTGCCTCACGCTACAGATACAGGAGATAGGCTCCTAACCTATTGTCCATTCTGGCTCGGACAAAGCTACCTACTTACTTACTCACATATTGTACTTGGATGTAACACTTTGACCTGTCCTCTGTCAGATGTTCCCGGGCCTGTGCTGGACCTGAAACCTGTGGTGGTAACCAGGAAACTGATGATTCTGAACTGGTCCGATCCTGATGACGACGGTGGCAGTGATCTGACCGGCTTCATCATTGAGAGAAGAGATCCCAAGATGCACACGTGGAGACAGCCCATCGAGACACCCTCATCTAAGTGTGAGATTGTGGGTATTGTTGAAGGACAGGAGTACATCTTCCGGGTTGTGGCGAAGAACAAGTTTGGCTGTGGCCCTCCTGTTGATCTGGGCCCTATTGCTGCAGTGGATCCTAAAGGTAATGTCTACATTTTGTTGATTCATGCAAATGTTTTTCTGTGCAGGTCAGATCATTAATAGAGGTTAATCACTCTATATTTTAATTGAAGCTCCACCAACTTCGCCTGAGAGGTTCCACTACACTGAGAGGACAAAGTCTTCCATCAGCCTTGCATGGAGACCTCCCCGCAACGATGGAGGCAGTCCAATCGTGGGCTACTTTGTTGAGAAGAAGAAGCACGATGCCCCAGCATTTGAGCCTTGTAACACAGAGATGTGCAAGGACCTCTTCATGACCGTCGATAACCTTGAGGAGCTGTTTATGTATGAGTTCCGTGTCAAGGCTGTCAATTTGATTGGACCAAGTGAACCTGGAATTCCACTCACCATTGTCATTCAAGATGATGAAGGTTAGTCCTCCGAGTTCTATGGTCTTGGTATTTGTCCTATATGCTAAAATGGTAAACATGTTGAATTTAATTGGACTTGATTGATTTTAATTGGACTGAATTGAATTGGACTGAATTTAATTGAATAAACTTGTCACTGAGTTGCTCCTTCTATTTCAGTTCCTCCTACTGTGAGGATGTTGAAGACCTTCAAGGGAGATGCCATCACCGTCAAGAAGGGAGAGCCTATTGAAATCCCTGCTGAGGTGACTGGTCTTCCAATGCCCAAGGTTGAATGGTTGAAGGATGAAGTCATTATTGCAGAGCCCACTGAGACTCTGTTGTTGGACACCAAGGAGATCAACAGAATCCAGTCCAACACCAAACTTAGTATCCCTGCAGCAGCCAGATTGGACAAAGGCATCTTTACAGTGACTGCCTCCAACCGTCTTGGGTCAGCTAGTCACACCATCAAGGTTAATGTGTTAGGTAAGTGGTCTGATATTATGTATGTTGTTTGCTTTTCTTCATTTTCTGGACACCGGGAGTATGAATCAGTAAAGTCAAAGCCATTAGCTCACTTTTCTGCAAGAAAATATCCATACAAATTAGCAAAAATAAGATATTTTAGTCTGTCTACTGTAGTCTGACTTTTTTTCATTGAACTGTTGCGTTGTCATTATAAGGGTAACAATATTAATCCTCTCTCTTGTTTACAGACCGTCCTCTGCCACCAAGGAATGTGAATATTGGTAACATCAAGGCTGAGTCCTGCAAGCTGACCTGGGACGCCCCAGAGGACGACGGGGGAAGTGAGCTCACTAACTACATCGTTGAGAAGCTGGACATTCTTCCTGAGGTGGAACCTGAAGAAGAATATGAGGATTCTGAGGATGAGGAGCCTAAGCCTAAATCTGAGCCTAGACCCATTCCTGTATGGACGGTGATCACCAACAGCATCATTGAGAAACGACTCGGGGTCAGTATAAAACAGATTGAATATATTATGTTTGGTAACACTTGAGTTAAAACCCGCCGGTATAATGCTTCATAGCAGGTCATGAGCATGTATGGTAGAGGTCTTCACTGGTCCACCTGTTCCCGAATACCTGAAACCAGCAGTTTCTCTTTCCCTCGCGCATTAACAGCTCTGGTTGATAACGTAGCTAAAACAATTATTTTCTGCTGCTTCCCTCACTTGGATCTGACCGGACCCGACAGGGTCTATACGGGGATGGGTCTGATTGTCTTTGGGTTAGTTCGGACCAGGTCTATATCTTGAAAAAAATATTTATTCAGGTAGGGTACGGGTAGGTATGCCCCTGTCTTTTTTCAACTTTTTGGTGCTTGTGAAGAATTCTAATGTATGGGCCTTAATAATGAGACATATAATATGCTATGTCTCTCTATATATCAAAAGAAACAACAAAGATTGTAATATGTTAAGACAGTTGCATGAATGCTTATAGTGGACTTAATTGAATCGTTTAATCATTTACTCAATGTTCCCAAATGTCTTCTCAAAGGTTTGGAATCTGGAAACCGGTAGCCAGTACCAGTTCAGAGTGAGAGCAGAGAACAAGTATGGACAGAGTGACGCCTGCGAAACAGAGGCCACCGTCATCAAGGATCTGTACGGACTCCCTGGTCCTCCAGAGAAACCAAAGATCGCAGAGCACACCAGGTCCTCCATGCTTGTGACATGGGACCCTCCACGAGACAACGGTGGATCCACTATCTCTGGCTACTGGCTGGAGAAGAGGGAGAAAGGTTCGTCTTATTGGGCCCGGGTAAATAAAGCCCCAGTGACCAAGCGAGGCCCTAAGGGCTGGGAGTTCCTGGTCGTTCGTATGATTGAGGGGTCCGCATATGAGTTCCGTGTCATGGCTGTCAATGTTGCCGGTATTGGACCCCCCAGTGGACCTTCCGATCCTGCAAATGCAGTGGACCCTCTTAGTAAGTATCATTTCCCCTTTTTCTACAGGTTATAATATGTATATTTATAGAAATAAAAATAACATTAGTATTCATTTAGCTGCTTTGGAAATTGTATTAAAAGAATATGTAAGTATGTGCCCTATTGAGAGACTCAGGAATACCTTGTAATGACCAGAGATGGTGACCTTGATGTTTTCCCTCTGTGCCCCACAGTGAAACCCGGCATGCCAGCACCACCAGAGGTCGCAGACAAAACCAAGCACAGTGTCAGCCTCACATGGTCTCCACCTGAAAAAGACGGGGGAAGCCCCATCAAGGGTTACATCGTTGAGATCCAGGATGAAGGCAGCTCTTTCTGGAACAGGATCACAGATCTAGATACTCTGCATGAGACCACAGAGCTCACTGTCCCAAGTCTCAAAGAGCTGAAACACTACAAGTTCAGAGTCACAGCTGTCAATGACATCGGCGAGTCTGACCCAAGTCCCAAGACTGAAGTACTAATTGAGGACATACATGGTAATTAGACCTACTTATTTATCTATTTTAATTTGAAAAGGTATGTTTTTATGCGTGTTAGCAGTCAAGTTTTCAAGATAAAGCACTTTCAGTAGAGCAAAAACCTTCCTTGACGCATCATATGATGCAAAACGCATGCAAACAAAATTGGGAATTGTTAATTGATGGCGAAAATACTAAAATATAGTTTTTGAGTGAAGTATTCCTTTAACCAGTAGTCACAAGTTTATTGTTGTTCTTTGTTTTGATGATGCCTTTTTATGTCACAGTGGGGCCGAAGATCCTTATTGATTGCATTGTGGAAGATTTGCTCTGCGTCAGAGCTGGTCATGCCTTCAGAATCCCTGCCACCATCAAAGGGCGTCCCGTTCCTAAGGTGACCTGGGAATACACTGGTCCAGCAAAGACCCACAAGAAGAATCGCCTTCATGTCCTTCCAGTTGATTCAGAGGTAAGGCATTTATATTTGTATTTATTATGGAGGCAGCAGCTACTCTTCCTGGGGTCCAGCAAAATTAAGGAAGTTATACAATTTTTTAAACATTACAATACATTCACAACAGATTTTACAACACATTAAGTGTGTGCCCTCAGGCCACTACTCTACTACCACATATCTACAACACTAAATCCATGTTATCGTGTGTGTGTATGCACGTGTCTGTTGCTGTGTTTGTGTCTCTTCACAGTCCCCGCTGTTCCAAAAGGTGTATTTTTATCTGTTTTTTAAATCTATTTTTACTGCTTGCATCAGTTACTTGATGTGGAATAAAGTTCCATGTAGTCATGGCTCTATGTAGTACTGTGTGCACCTCCCATAGTCTGTTCTGGACTTGGGGACTGTGAAGAGACCTCTGGTGGCATGTCTTGTCGGGTATGCATGGGTGTCCGAGCTGTGTGCCAGTAGTTCAAACAGACAGTTCGGTGCATTCAACATGTCAATACCTCTCACAAATACAAGTAGTGATGAAGTCAATCTCTCCTCCACTTTGAGCCAGACTAGATTGACATGCATAGTACAGATTTATTTATTTATCTGATGTATTTTTATTTAACCTTTATTTAACTAGGCAAGTGAGTTAAGAACAAATTCTTATTTACAATGATGGCGTACCAAAAGGCAAAGACCTCCAGGGACGGAGGATGGGATGATGATTTAAATTTTTAAAAATAAAAAACATATAAATATAAGACAAAACACACATCACATAAATAGAGACCAAAGACAACAGCATGGTAGCAACACAACATGACAACAGCATGGTAGCAACACAACATGACAACAGCATGGTAGCAAAACAACATGGTAGCAGCACAAAGGACAAGAAGTTAGAGACAACAATACATCACGCAAAGCAGCCAAAACTGTCAATAAGAGTGTCCATGATTGAGTCTTTGAATGAAGAAATTGAGATAAAACTGTCCAGATACAGCTACCATGCATCAATGTGAAAGGACGTAACACATAACCCTTGTTATAAGGCATTGTACAGCTACCATGCATCAAGGTGAAAGGACGTAACACATAACCCTTGTTATAAGGCATTGTACAGCTACCATGCATCAAGGTGAAAGGACGTAACACATAACACTTGTTATGAGGCATTGTACAGCTACCATGCATCAATGTGAAAGGACGTAACACATAACCCTTGTTATAAGGCATTGTACAGCTACCATGCATCAAGGTGAAAGGACGTAACACATAACCCTTGTTATAAGGCATTGTACAGCTACCATACATCAAGGTGAAAGGACGTAACACATAACCCTTGTTATAAGGCATTGTACAGCTACCATGCATCAAGGTGAAAGGACGTAACACATAACCCTTGTTATAAGGCATTGTACAGCTACCATGCATCAAGGTGAAAGGATGTAACACATAACCCTTGTTATAAGGCATTGTACAGCTACCATGCATCAAGGTGAAAGGACGTAACACATAACCCTTGTTATAAGGCATTGTACAGCTACCATGCATCAAGGTGAAAGGATGTAACACATAACCCTTGTTATAATGCATTGTACTGCTACCATGCATCAAGGTGAAAGGATGTAACACATAACCCTTGTTATAAGGCATTGTACAGCTACCATGCATCAAGGTGAAAGGATGTAACACATAACCCTTGTTATAAGGCATTGTACTGCTACCATGCATCAAGGTGAAAGGACATAACACATAACCCTTGTTATAAGTAGTAAAATAATCACATTGTCTGACCAAGATGTATAAATGTCCTGATTTGATCTTTCTCACCAGGACTAATGACTTAATTTCCTTTGTTTAGATTGAATCTACTGATACTACCTCAAACATCACTGTACCTGTGTGCTTGAGGACCCACTCTGGAAGATACACCATCACAGCCAAGAACAAGGCTGGACAGAAACATGTCAACGTCAGAGTCAATGTTCTCGGTAAGTGCAGTATAAAAGCAATTAATGAAGGAAAGGATGGGTACGTGCAAAGCCAGGAAAAATACGAAAGGAGGCTCATATCAAAAAGTATATTGTTGTTTAGGACATGAAACATTTATGAGAAACCCAACACATATTAACGTCTGTTTGACATCTGTTTTCAGACGTGCCTGGTGCTCCTCGAGAGCTCAAAGTGACTGACATCACCAGAGCTACCATGAGGCTGATCTGGAAACTGCCTGCTAACGACGGTGGCGAGAGGATCAAGAGTTACTTCATTGAGAAGAAGAATGTGACAGGAAAGGCCTGGACCATAGTAAACCAGTGCTGTTTCAGCCAGGCCTACGTTGTGGAGGGACTGCTGGAGGGACAGGAGTATGTGTTCCGTGTGCGGGCAGAGAACCGTCTGGGAATGGGACCTTTCACTGAGACCACTGAGCCTGCAAGGGCAAGAGACCCCATCTGTAAGTCACAAATTAATTACTAACAAATAAATATGTACTCATATTTATATGTACGAAATATGTACTTACTCATGTAAGTCACTTTGGAATAAAAGTATTTGCTAAATGGCATATTTTTATTTATTTAACTAGGCAAGTCAGTTGAGAACAAATTCTTATTTACAATGATGGGCTACCGGGGAACAGTGGGTTAACTGCCTTGTTCAGAGGCCGAACGACAGATTTTTACCTTGTCAGCTCGGAGATTCGATCCAGCAACCTTTCGGTTATTGGCCCAACGCTCTAACCACTAGGCTACCTGCCGCAACAAATTTGTCTGCTCCCTGACCGGGAATTGATCCCGGGCAGCGGCGGTGAGAGCGCCAAATCCTAATCACTATATATACAGTAGTAGTGATAATACCCACATGAACAAATACTACAGTTTGCTATAGAATACTACAGTACTTACTATAGAATTATATAGTAAACTGCAGTAAAATGTATAATGTATAACACTGTAGTATCTCTCTATCATGTGTAGTACTTACTATAGAATGTTGTATTATACTGTAGGCTTTAAACAAACAGAGTTAAAACTCAAACGGATGACTAGGAAAAGCTCAAACCAAGTTTATTCCCCCAATGTGTCAAACAGCTGCAAAGACAAAGACATATTTACACAAGCAGATATATTTATACCCTCCTACTAGGAGGAGTCAACTCCTTGCACATCTAGATAGCCAATACATCTCTGTTGCTAGTCAGGAACATAATTGGTCCCTCTCACTGATGTAGTCATGGCCCCACCTCCCGCTAGAACCTTCATGGGCGTGGAAATATATGTGTGTGGGATAGGACTGTTCCTTCTCACTTCAATCGACCAGACATCGGGCCGAATTCCTCGCTCCTCCCGAATCCGCGACTGTCCTACCTTATCAGT
The DNA here is from genome assembly GCF_045679555.1 of Salvelinus alpinus. Lineage (NCBI taxonomy): Eukaryota > Metazoa > Chordata > Actinopteri > Salmoniformes > Salmonidae > Salvelinus > Salvelinus alpinus. Next base: position 28,415,321 of record NC_092105.1, read on the forward strand.
AACTGAAACCATACTGTTGCCCATTTCCTCGCTCCTTAGGAGCCATTAGATTTAACAATACCACTTTCTGCACTTCCCCTTCCTCATTCAGCAACTTTCTATACACCTAGTTCTTATCCACCCTCCATTGACCCCAACATATACATTCATTATACATGTAAACTAATCAATAAGCTATAGTATGGTAACATGAATAAGTATATTTCAAGCTAGAATCCAACAATACTATAGTAAATACTACAGATTATCCTCAAAAAAACACTGTAGTAAATACTACAGTAATGTCTGCAATGACATTACAGTCCGCAAAAACACTACACATTTTAAACTATAGTAAATACTACAGTATTTAATCTGCCTTTTCTGTAGGTTTTGCTATTAAAATGCTATTTTAGTATTTTCTTCAGGTTTCCTCAAGGAGAAAGCCTCTACTTCTATGTCGAAGATAATAAAACAAAAACACTATAGTAAATACTACAGAAATGTCTGCAAAAACACTACAATAAATACTATGGTACACTGCAGTCCGCAAAAACACTACAGTAAATACTACGGTATACTACAGTCCGCAAAAACACAACATTAATTACTATAGTATATACTACAGTTTTACTACAGTTTTACTACAGTTTTATTTTACTACAGTATTTATACTATAGTTAACTGTAAATACAGCAGTATACTACAGTTCCAGTTCCATTTTTGCAAAACCCCTACAGTGAATACTACACTAAAGTCTACAAAAACACTACAGTGAATACTATAGTTGTCTACTATAGTATTTTTTATGTGGGTATGTACACATAACATTTTGTGAAATGTAGGTTACAAAGTGTACACCTTACTAATAAGTTCCCATTCTTTATTCCCATTATCAGACATACCTGATCCCCCAACCCATGTCAAGATCAATCTGGTAACCAAGGATACAGTGACCCTGACATGGGTGCCACCTAAGAACAATGGTGGTTCTCCTGTGACGCACTACATCATTGAGCGCCTGAGCTGGGACACCAGCGGCCCGGAGAAAGAGACGTGGAAGCAGTGTAACAAGCGTAATGTTGAGGAAACCATCTTCATCATTGAAGATCTTAAAAATGGAGGAGAGTATGAGTTCCGTGTCAAGGCTGTGAACGAGGCCGGCCCAAGCAGACCATCTGCTACCGCTGGACCAATCATTATCAAGGACCAGACATGTGAGTGAAAAGTACAGTTAAGAAAAAGTATGAAAGTTAAATAAAGAAAGAATAAAATATGCTCAGATTGAATGGGCATAAAACACCAACATTTCGGGGGAAAGTGCGTTCTTCAGGGGGACAGCACATGTATGCTATTGTAAATGCTTCTAAATGAGAGAAGAAAAAACACTTTGATTGACTTGTACTGACTCAATCCTCCATTGTTTAGGTGCTCCAACCATTGAACTGAAGGAACAGATGGAAGGTGAAGAGGGACTAGACGTCCATATTGTGGCTAGGATCCATGGCTGTCCATTCCCCTCCCTCGTATGGCAGAAGGCTCCCATTGCCAAGCCTGAAGACAAAGGTGTAGTGCAATATGATCAGCATGTCAACAAGCTGGTCGTTGATAACAAATGTACGCTGCTGATCCAGCAGTCCAAGAGAGACGACAGCTCCCTGTACACTATCACTGCTAGCAACAGTCTGGGCAAAGCATCTAAGGAAATCAAACTCACTGTTCTAGGTGAGGAATCTCTCTCTGAATTTCTTTATTTCTTTCTGTTTGTTTAGTCTGCTTGATTGTGTTATAATATGACACCATTGGCTCCTTTTCTTCCTCAACTCAGGACGACCTGGCGTACCTGTCGGGCCAATCGAATTCAAAGAGGTGTTTGCCGAGAGGATAACACTTGCATGGAAACCACCTAGAGATGACGGTGGCTCCAAGGTTACAAACTACGTCGTTGAGAAGCGTGAGGAAAACAGAAAGTCATGGGTGCACGTTTCCGACGACCCCAAAGAAGGCCTGTATACAGTTCAGAGGCTGACTGAGGGCCATGAGTATGAGTTCCGTGTCATGGCTCAGAACAAATATGGAGTTGGACCACCGCTGTACAGCGAACCTGAGAAAGCAAGGAATCTGTTCAGTAAGTTGAATGTACAATTGTATTATCAGCATTTCTAAGTCAATGTCACTGTGGATATATTTCTTATAACCAATTTTTTTATTGTTCCTCTCAACAGCTGTCCCTGGCCAAGTTGAGAAGCCGATAGTGGAAGACGTGACTCTTGAGTCAATGGTGATCATCTGGGACGAGCCAAAATACGATGGTGGATCTCCAGTTAGTGGTTACTGGCTGGAGCGTAAAGAGACGACGGCTAAGCGCTGGACCAAAGTGAACCGCGCCCCCATCAGGGTCATGCCCCTGGGTCAGGAGTATGAGATCACTGGTCTGCAGGAGGGAGCAATCTACCAGTTCCGTGTGACCGCAATCAACGCAGCTGGCATGGGACTTCCTAGTGTCCCATCGGATCCTGTTCTTTCAAGAGACCCTATTAGTAAGTTAACATATATACTGTGCGTTCCAAATGGCACCCTATTTCTGGCCTATTTAGTGCACTATAGGGGCCTGGTCAAAAGTAGTGGACTATATAGGGAATATGGTGACATTTGAGATGCATAAATACAGTTTTTCTTACATGGGGAGGGTTCTTTTTCTATTTTCTATTTGTTACATAGCTATGTTGTTTCTATTTGTTTGGCCTTCTGACATTGTAAATGTCATCTTGTTTGTGTGTAGCTCTTCCCGGTCCCCCAACCCCCAAAGTAACAGACTGGACCAAGTCAACAGTGGATCTGGAGTGGATCCCACCTTTGATTGATGGTGGATCTAAGGTCACTGGTTACTTTGTTGAATACATAAACGAGGAAAAAGAAGCAGAAATTGAAAAACAGAAGGCAGCGGAAGCAGACAAAGTAGTAGTAAAAGCGAAAAAGGTTAAGAAAATCATATTCGACGAAGATGGAAATGAAATATCAGAATCAGAAGAAGAAGAAAAGGTAGTAGTGATAAAAGACGGATGGGAAAAGGTAATTACATTTACTCAAATCATTTCTCAAAAGTATTCTTTCTCAAACACTTTTGATCTTAATGAGACAACCTGGTAAATTAATTTAAATAACATCAAATTAAGAGTATCTGAATGTTTGTGATACTTTTGTTTTCCCTACTTCAGGCTAAAGACAAGGAGATTAGAGGCACTAAGTTTGTTGTGTCTGGACTGAAAGAGCTGGGAAGGTACAAGTTCAGAGTGAGGGCAGTGAATGCTGCTGGCGTCGGTGAGCCCGGTCAAGTGGCCGAAGTGATTGAATGCAAGGACAGAACAAGTAAGAGACAAGACAACTATGATATACAGTATGATTTTCAATTTCTCCATTTGTTACGTCCATGATAGAGGCTTCGTCCCAAATGGCACCCTATTCCCTATATAGTGCACTACATAGGGAATAGGGTGCCAATTGGGATGCAGATAGAGTGCTTGCTATCGTAAACTAACACACACGTGTTGTTTTAGTTGCCCCTGAAGTGGACTTGGATGCCACATTGAAGGAAAAGATTGTAGTCCATGCCGGTGGTACCATCCGCCTCCTGGCCTACGTGTCAGGCAAGCCTGCACCAGAGATCACATGGAACAGAGATGACCAGCCTCTACCAGCAGAGGCTAAGGTTGAAATCACGTCAATCAGCTCTGCTCTGGTTATCAAAAACTGCAGACGCCATCACCAGGGTATATACACCCTTATTGCAAAGAATGAAGGAGGGGAAAGGAAGAAGGCTGTCATTGTGGAGGTGTTGGGTAAGAAGAAACTGTACTTATTCTTGTCATTGGTAATGTTGAGTATATCTCAGGTGATATCAGGAGCAGTATCAAGCGTCTCGGAGTAGGAGTGCTGATCTAGGATGAGTTTGGCCTTTTAGGTCATAATGAATAAGAGGGAGGAGGGCCTGATCCTAGATCAGGCACAGGTGTTGAATGGTATTGAAAACTTGCTTCACATGTGGTTCTTAGATGTTCCCGGCCCAGTTGGTCAGCCCTTCTCTGGTGTGAACCTCACCACGGACTCCTGCAAGTTAACCTGGTGCTCCCCCGAAGACGATGGTGGCTCTGCCATCACCAACTACCTAATAGAGAAGAGAGAGTCTGACCGCATGGGCTGGACAGCAGTCTCTTACACGGTCACCAGGCACAATGCTGTGGTCCAGGGTCTCATTGACGGAAAGGGATATTTCTTTAGAATCGCAGCTGAGAATATCATCGGAATGGGTCCGTTTATTGAATCACAACGACCAGTTCTCATCAAAGATCCTATTTGTGAGTTCCTGCCTATATCAATACCAGAACTACAACTTTCTTATTGCTGTTACAAAACATACACATATCCAGCTATTATTTATATTATTCCATTGGGCCTGATGTTTGTGTCTTTTTTCCATGCTAGCTGTTCCTGAGCGTCCTGAGGATCTAGAGGTCACAGCAATCACCAAAGACTCCATCAGTTTGACCTGGAGACCACCTAAGTATGATGGGGGTTCTGAAGTTACAAGTTATGTGCTTGAAACTCGTCTGATCGGAAAGGATACCTTCACTAAGATCGAGACTGATGACACGCTAATGGATAGGAAGTTCACAAAGGGAGGTCTCAAAGAGAATTCCACCTATGAATTCCGTGTCAGTGCTGTCAACGTGATTGGTCAGGGCAAGCACTCTTTCTGCACCAAGCCAATCAAGGTCAAAGAAGAACTTGGTAAGTGTTGAATAAGATAGCCATTCTAAATATCTTGGGGAATGTTGATTTATATATAAAAATATATATATATTTGAAAACATCACTTCTTTGTTCTTCCATCCTCAGAACCCCCAACGATCGACTTGGACTTCCGTGACAGACTGGTTGTGCGTGTGGGAGACGCGTGCACCCTCCAGGGCCGCTTTACTGGAAAGCCAGCACCTACAATAACATGGACAAAGAATGAGGAAGAGCTGAAAGCAGATGAGGAGGTCACAATGACCAACACTAGTAAAACACTGTGCTTGGCTATGCCCAAGGCTAAACGCGAACACAGCGGCAGATACCAGGTGGTTGTGGAGAACATTGTCGGCTTACGTAAAGGAATCTGCAGTCTCACTGTTGTTGGTAAGTTGGTGAGGGTGTTCTTTGTTGTTCTTAGTTGACAGACCTAATGTCACTCTTCATTAACCCTTATAATCAAAATATGTTTGATTATTGACTGATCCATATCTAATAGATTATTAATTATTAAATGCTATTATTTTCCCTCAGATCGCCCCCAGCCTCCAGAGGGCCCAGTGGTCTTCAATGAGGTCTACAGGAACCACATGGTGATTTCCTGGAACCCTCCTCTGGACGATGGTGGATGTGCCATCTCCAACTACACCATTGAAAAGAGAGACACAAACAGAGACCTCTGGATGCCAGTGACAACAGCTTGCACCAGGACAACATGCAAAGTTCCTAAGCTGATTGAGGGCAGAGAGTACATCATCAGAATTTGTGCTGTGAACATCCACGGTGTCAGCAACCCACTGCTGTCTGCCGAGACCAAGGCTAAGGATGTCTTCAGTAAGATACATACTGGGAAAATATAAGTTACATCCATAATGCCACCCTATTCCCTATATGGTGCACCCATAGGGCTCTGGTCAAAAGAAGTGCACTATGTAAGGAATTGGGTGCAATTTAAGATGCAACCATACTATCTTTTGTCATGAATGCATTTTGCTACAACTGATCAGATCAATTCGTTCTCCCATTACAGAGGTGCCAGATGCACCCAAACAGCCCATTGTGAAGGAGATCTATAAGGATCAAGCCCTCCTCACTTGGGAACCACCTGCGGATGGTGGCAAGCCCATCACTGGCTACGTCATTGAGAGGAAGGAGACCATGGCTAACAGATGGACTCGCGCATCCGGAAAAGACCGCATCTTCCCCAAAGTAGAGTACTTTGTTCCAGACCTCCTCAAGGGCTGTGAATATGAGTTCCGTGTCATGGCTGAGAACGTTGTGGGTCTGGGTGACCCCAGCCCTCCATCAAAGCCCATCTTCGCCAAAGATCCAATTGGTAAGTGACTTTGCGCAAAGTTAATTCATTCTTTACAAGATTTCACAGCTTTAAAAATGTGATCTAATTTATTCAACTGTTTCTTCCCTCAGTGCTTCCAAGCCCCCCCGTTCTGCCAGAAGCTGTGGATTGGACAAAGGAGTCTGTCTCACTATCTTGGCAGCCACCAAAAGACTGTGGCAGGGGAAAGATCTTTGGCTATCTCGTTGAGTTCAGTAAAGCTGGAGAGGAGTGGCAAAAAGTGAATCAGACTCCTGATTCCTGCCAAGAAACCAAGTTCAAGGTCATTAACCTGGAAGAGGGAGAATATTACAAATTCAGAGTTACTGCTGTGAACTTCGCTGGTGAATCTGAACCCGCATACACCACAGATCCAGTGAAGGCAGAAGACAGATTTGGTAAAATGATATTACATTTGTTTTCATAATTTGGGTAATTTATTATCATTGAAATAAACAAATGAATTATAACACCTATTGTTTTTCTATCCCCAAAAGAACCTCCTGAGTTGGATGTTGAACTGGGTATGCCTCGTGAGTTGAAAGCCATGGCTGGAACCCATATCAATCTGGTTGCTGGAATCAAGGGAATTCCATTCCCAAAAGTCACATGGAAGAAGAACGATAAAGACGTCCCCACAAGAGCTGAAATTGAGGTCAATCCATTAGGATCTAAATTGGAGATGCGCTACTGTGCCCGTTCTGACTGTGGCGACTACACTCTGAACATAGAAAACTCATCTGGATCAAGGACTGCCACATGCACAGTCCTTGTCCTTGGTAAGGAATTTTTCGTTCATAATTTCTGTCAGAAATTAAGGAAGACAGATGTATAGTGCTTAGCATGCTGGGTTGCTATAATTATGTTATTCTTTACTCTATTAGACAAACCTGGTCCAATCCAGCACCTGAGGGTTTCAGAGGTGAGAAGCGATTCAGCCTATCTCTCCTGGAAAGACCCTGAGGACAATGGAGGAGCACGTATTACCAACTTTGTTGTGGAGAAGAAAGATGTGGCATCCGCACAGTGGGTGCCAGTCTGCTCTTCGTCTAAGAAACGCAGCATGATGGCCAAGCACTTGATGGAAGGAACATCGTATTTGTTCCGCGTTGCTGCTGAGAATCAGTTTGGCAGAAGTGAATACATTGAAACAACCAAAGCTGTCAAAGCCATGAATCCTCTGTGTGAGTATCAATCAACCCAAATACAGTAAGACCTACTGGTGTATTGTAATGTACCTGGTATCTTGATCACTAACTTGACGTATGTAATCTAATCTCATCTAATCTAATGTATGGTCTATTTTCAGTCCCACCTGGTCCACCAAAGGACTTGCACCATGTAGATGTGGACAAGACAGAGGTCTGGCTTGTGTGGAACTGGCCTGACCGCAACGGAGGTAGTGACATCACAGGTTTCCTGGTTGAGTACCAAGAGGAAGGAGAAAGAGAGTGGGATGAATGGAACACAGTCAGCATCCCTGAGAGCCACATCACTGGCCTCGAGGAAGGAAAGACTTACAGATTCCGTGTAAGAGCCGAGAACGCTATCGGACTGAGTAGACCAGACACCACTGTGCCCGTTCTCTGCCAGGAGAAGCTTGGTGAGGTTTACTATATATTTACTTAATGGTTTGGTTTCTCTGTCATAAATTAATCCTGGTCCTAGGCTAAAAAGCAAGTTCAATAAAGATTCTCCATTGAAAGTTATTCTTAGTCCAGGATTAGTCTTCATCTGTGTCCAGGAAACCACCCCTATATGTATTGATTTGTAGACAACATAATTGCCATCATCAAACAAATTATATAAATTAACCTATATTTTCACAGTGGCTCCAATTGTTGAAGTTGATGCCAAGCTGATCGAAGGGATCATCGTGAAATGTGGAAGCACAATCAGACTCCCTGCTATCATGAGAGGCATTCCTGCGCCTACTGCTAAATGGTCCATTGACGGAGCAGAAATTGTTTCCGAAGGCACAGTTAAGATTGAGAGTGACAACTATTCAACAGTTCTCAGCATCAATGATTGTTTGAGAAGTGACAGTGGAACCTATATCCTCACAGTGTCCAACCCTGCAGGAACCAAGACTCTGGCTTTGAATGTGACTGTTCTTGATGTGCCTGCAGCTCCCATTGGACCAGTCAATATCATTGAAGTTACTCCTGAGTACATGCTTATTGACTGGCGTGCTCCAAAGGATGATGGTGGAAGCCCTGTAACAGGTTATGTTGTTGAGAAGAGAGAGGCTAAGAAAGAAACCTGGGGAGGTGTGAGCTCTGGTAGCACAGCCACAAAGCATAAGATCTCTCGTTTGCAGAGCGGCATTGAATATGTTGTGCGTATTCGCGCAGAGAACAAAATGGGTATCGGCGCTCCTCTTGAAAGTGCACCAACCGTTGCCCAACACACGTTTGAAGCCCCTGGCCATCCAGGCAAACCAAACACATCAGACATTGCAGAAGATGCTCTCACTGTTGGGTGGACCATGCCATTATTTGATGGAGGCAGTCAAATCACTGGATATATCGTTGAGCGTAGACATAAGGGCGGAAAATGGATCCGTGTCAACACGACACCCTGTAAGGATCTCAGAATCAGAGTACTTGGTCTCTTTGAGGGAAATGAGTATGAGTTTAGAGTTTTCGCTGAAAACATTGCTGGTTTCAGTGGACCTTCTGCCATATCAGACCCAGCAAAACCCTGTCGTCAAATCACAGCTCCTGGACCTCCAGTTAACCCCAGAATCAAGGACTACAGTAAAGAAAATGCAGACCTAGTCTGGATTAAACCCAACAAAGATGGAGGCAGTCCAATCATGGGCTACATTATTGAAATGCAAAAAGCTGGCGGAGAATGGGTGATCATCAACAAGGATGGTCACATTAAGCAGTGTGCTTACAGAGTTAAAGGCCTTGAAGAACACTCAGAGTACAGGTTCCGCGTTAGTGCTGTAAATATGATTGGAGTTGGAGAGCCTAGAGAATGCCCTAAATCGGTGGTTGCCAAAGACATCATGATACCTCCAGAGATTGAGATGGATGCTACAAGCCGTGAGCGTTTGACTGTCCGTGTTGGACATAACATCAACATCATCGGTTACGTGAAAGCCAGACCTGACCCAGAGATTATCTGGAAAAAGGGTGATGACGTTTTGGAGACTGCCAAGCGCACAACACTAACTCAGAACTTGCCTGTTGTTCAACTGAGAATCAAAGAGGCAACCAGAGCAGACCATGGAAAGTATGTTTTGAAGGCTAACAACTACAGTGGTGAAGCCAAAGCTACGATAACTGTGAATGTGTTGGATAGACCTGGACACTGTCAGAATCTGAAGGCCACCTATGTGACCAGAGACTCCTGTATGGTGTCCTGGGAGAACCCTGTGGACAACGGAGGCTCTGAGATTACAAACTACATTGTTGAGTGCCGTGAACCCAGTGTGAGGCTTTGGTCAATGATCTCATCTGACTGCACTAACCGCATGGTTAAAGCCAAACTCATGGAGGGCCACGAGTATCTCTTCCGTGTTTGTGCTGTGAACAAATGCGGCCCTGGGCCCACAGTTGAGACAAAACAACCAACGCTTGCCATCGATCCCATTAACAAGCCTGGTGAGCCAGAGAACTTCCGGGTAACTGACGTCGGTAAGAACTTCGTCTTCTTGAAATGGAGGAGGCCAGACTATGACGGTGGAAGCCCCAACATTGGCTACGCTTTGGAGAGCAAATTGGGAGCGGAAGAATGGGTGCCATTACATGAGGATCTGATTACGAATACATTCTTCATGGCTGACAAGTGTGTGGAAAAACAAACCTATCAGTTCAGAGTGCAGACATGCAATGAAGGTGGAGAAAGTGACTGGGTGAAGACTGGTGATGTTCTTGTCAGAGAGGAGATCCAGAAACCAGTGCTTGATATAAAGTTAGCTGGAGCCCTTGTGGTTAAAGCTGGAGAGTCTATCAGAATTGAGGCTGGACTCAGAGGAAAGCCTCAACCAGAGGTGAAGTGGGTGAAGGACAAGGCCACAGGAGATAACCCTAGAGTTAGTGTTGAAACGGGCACAGATTATTCTAAATTTCTTATGACCAAATCTAAACGCACAGACACCGGAAAATATGTCATCACCGCCACAAACTCTGCTGGAACCTTCACTGGATACGCAATTGTCAATGTCTTGGATGTCCCAGGGCCTGTGAGAGACGTGAAGGTGTCTGGAATCGGAGTAGACAAATGTAGAGTTGCATGGGATCTCCCAGAAGATGAAGGTGGATGTGAAGTTGATAGCTATATCATTGAGAAATGTGAGACAAGAAGAATGGTCTGGTCCACATACTCTGCTTCACTTGTCACCAACTATTGCAATGTCACCCGACTAGTAGAAGGAAATGAGTACATCTTCCGCATCAGAGCAGAAAACAAGATGGGGACAGGTCCTGCAGTGGAGAGCAAACCCGTCACAGCTAGGACTCAGTTCAACAGACCTGGACCACCAGAATCACCAGAGATCACCAAGATTGGCAAAGAGGAGATGACAGTCGTATGGGCCCCACCAGAGAATGATGGTGGAAAGTCTATCACTGGTTATATCCTGGAAAGGAAAGAAAAGCGCGCTGTCAAATGGGTGCCATGCACAAAGAGTACCATCTCTGAGAGACGCATGAAAGTCAGCAACTTGATTCCCAACCACGAGTATCAGTTCCGTGTCAAGGCTGAAAATGAAGTCGGACTGGGAGAGCCAAGCAAACCATGCAGACCAGTAGCAGCCAAAGATCCAATTGGTACATAATTTATGCATTTTTGTGATATTGTATTATTATTATTATTGGTTATGATTTTTCTCTGTTGGTTGTACTAACATGCAGACATTTTGTTTTCCTTGATTCCAGAGGCTCCTGGTCCTCCAGGCAGTTTCAAGGTGATTGACAGCACCAAGACGTCCATTACTCTTGGGTGGGCCAAGCCTATCTATGATGGAGGTGCTCCTATCATTGGTTACATGGTTGAAATGAGAGACAAACCTGAGCCTAAACCTGAAGTGGTTGAAGCTGAAGCTGTTCCTGAAGCTGTGCCTAAAGCTAAACCTGCAGAGGAAGCTAAGCCTGTAGGTGAAGCCGAGCCTGAAGGTGAAGCTGAAGCTAAGCCTGAAGCAGCAGTAACAGGAGAAGGTGAGAAACAATATGAAGAGGACTCTGAGGATGAAGCTGCTGCAGTTGCAGCTAAAGCTAAAGCTGAAGCTAAACGTAAGAAGAAAGAAGAGGGCTGGAAGAAGTGCAACACCGGTGCTGGTGTGCTGGTGCACACAGAATTCACCATTCCAAACTTGAATGAGAAGCAGATGTATGAATTCAGAGTCTCTGCACAGAACCAGGTCGGCTGGGGCCGTCCCGCTACACTCAAAGAGGCCGTCAACCCCAAGGAGGTCCTCGGTAAGTAAATACTTATTTTAATAAAATGGGTGGTTCGAACCCTGAATGCTGATTGGCTGATAGCCGAGGTATACCAGACCGTTTCCCCCTGGTATGACAAAATGTTTATTTTCACTGCTCTAATTACGTTGGTAACCAGTTTATAATAGCAATAAGGCACCTCGGGGGTTTGTGGTATATGGCCAATATACCACAGCTAAGGGCTTTATCCAGGCATTCCATATTGCACAATGCGTAAGAGCAGCCCTTAGCCGTGTTATATTGGCCATATACCACATCCCCTCGGGCCTTATTGCTTAAATATAGGCCTAGACGAGAACACATCCAGTTGATATAGAACTGTAGCTAATAGCTAATATTTTATAATGATCTCTCAATGTCTGATGTATGTTCTCCCCGTTATCTTACCCACTTACAGAGGCACCAGAGATCGACTTGGATGCAAGTCTCAGGAAGGGCTTCACTGTTAGAGCAGGCTGCCCCATCAGGCTCTTCGCTACTATCAGAGGAAGACCATCCCCCAAAGTCACCTGGAAGAAGCTTGGTGTTGATAATGTAGTCAGGAGAGGGCACGTGGATCAGATTGATACTATGTCCTTCCTTGTGATCCCTGAGAGCACTCGGGAAGACTCCGGCAAATACTCTCTGACACTCTCCAACTCCGCTGGGGAGAAAGCTATATTTGTGCGCGTTAAAGTATTGGGTAAGTCACTGAGGTGTATCTTTTCACTTTTTATGGCAGTCCGCAATATGACAGAGCACTATTCACTGTGAAAGACTTTAAACAAGAAAACATTCTTAACAATGTCAAATTAATGTTGTTACAGTAGCATTGTTTGTACTGTTATATGGACTGTATCTAATATTGATGTTACATTTGTTGAACAGATACTCCTGGACCTGTTGGAGGATTTGAGGTCTGTGATGTGACAAGCATCGGTTGTCAGCTGTCTTGGCTCCCTCCGGATAACGATGGTGGCTGCCAAATCGAGAACTACATCGTTGAGAAACGTGAACTCGACAAGAAGACTTGGTCAAATTGTATCAACGATTTGAAGAAAACAAGCTTCAAAGTCACCGGCCTCACACCTGGCTGTGACTACTACTTTAGAGTTATGGCAGTCAATAAATATGGCATTGGTGTTCCTAAAGACTCTCCAAAAGCTTATCTGACATCTGATCCTATAAGTAAGTGCACTTTTACAGTATACCTAATATTGTAATTAAATAGTGGATAGTTGTTAGGAGAATTTTGACCAATTCATTAACCAACCAAAACAATTCAATTAAAATACTCTGTCTGTTACTAAGAATTTGTAAGGTTCTTAGTAAAACGAAACAGACAAAGGCCAGTCTACTTAGTCAGCAGGTTTATTTACGAGAGCTCTGCTTATCATTTCCTGTACATTGGTCTATATACCTCACATTTCGTCATAAATGTCCCTCCTCTCAGAAACAATGACAATATAGTTCACAAGTCTCCTTCTCATACATTGTCTGCCACCTGTTATTCAATCTACTACAAGCCCAAGGTCTCTCCCCTCCCTGGGTGGGGACAGAATGTCCTGACAGGAACACAGTAGTAAAGCTTGTCTGTCGATAGCTCCTCTTATCTCATACATTGTCTCACACGTGCACCCTGCTTACATACTAAAAAGGAACAAAAAGGCCTTGTCCTAATTCTGACTAAAACTACACACATCAGATTTATAGATGTAGGATTCTAATAAATGTCATACAATCATACAATGACAGGGTAGAATTCTGTTAGTTATAGTTCTATATTAAATGTATACCTCATTTAGTCATTATTCATAAAATTCATAACAATAGTGTTAGTGGATTTTATTGTTTTGTATTTTGATTCACATAAATGTCAAACGTTTCTTAAAACAGGTGAACCTGATCCACCCAAGAAAATGGAAGTCTTGGAAGTGACAAAGAACAGTGCCACTCTGGGATGGCTGAAACCTTTGAGGGATGGTGGAGCTAAGATCAATGGCTACATGGTTGATTACAAAAAAGACGGTGAACCTGAAGACAAATGGACACCATATTCCGTTGTTAAAGACTTAACCATTGTAGTTGTTGGACTTAAAGAGGGCACAAAGTACAAGTTCAGAGTTGCAGCAAGAAACGTGGCTGGAACCAGTCTGGCAAGAGAAGCTGAGGGAGTATTTGAGGTCAAGGAGCAGCTGAGTAAGTCGCAAACCTTAAAAAATTCCCAGAATTACCTTGTCTGGATTGAGTTTTGTGTAAAAGAAAAAGTGTTCATGTTACACACCACTTTTTAAGTCTTCATTTTAAAAAGTGTTTTCTGATCTTTTTTAGTGGCACCGAAGATCATCATGCCTGATATTGTCACAGTAAAAGCAGGAGAGAAAATGAGAGTTGAAGCTATTGTGGCTGGAAAACCTGCACCATTCTGCAAATGGAGGCAAGGAGCCGAGGATCTGTTGACATCTAATCGTCGCATGGTGCAAAAGTCTCCAAATTACATTACGCTCATCATGAAAGACGTCTCAAGAAAGGATAGTGGTTACTACAGTCTTTCCGCTGAGAACAGCACCGGCAAAATCAGCCAGATTCTTAGGGTCGTAGTACAGGGTAAGTTTTATTGAGGAAATGTAAAATAATTGACGAATACACTACGAGAATGCATAGTCTACATGGATGCTGATGGGTACATGTCTTAATCTCACAGATAAACCAGGGCCTCCTGACGCTCCCCTGGAGATCGTTGAGGTTGATATTGATGCCTGCACACTTCAGTGGAACCAACCCAGTGAGGACGGTGGAAGCAACATCACCAACTACGTCATTGAGAAGTGTGATGTGAGCAGAGGAGACTGGGTCATAGCTTCTGGCTCATGCACCACGACCAGCTACAAAGTTGGAAAGCTTACCCCTGGAATGGAGTATGGCTTCCGTGTCCGAGCTGAGAACCGATTTGGTATCTCAGAGCCAATCTATTCAGAGAAAATGATTGCTAGATATCCCTTCGGTGAGTTAAGCATGGCAAAGTATAAGCATGGTAAAAATGTAAAATGGCTATTGTACAATGAATTATGATTGTCTAAGTAATATAGTGTTGTGTACATTATGTACAATAAATTTGTTTTAGAAAATGTATGTTCATCTTGCTAACTCCGTATTGTAATTCCAGATGTCCCAGGCGAGCCCAGAAATCTGTGTATCACAAAAGTCAAGAGTGAAGCAGTGTCTCTGTCCTACGAGACCCCATCAACTGACGGTGGCAGTCCTCTTACCGGATATTGCATTGAGCGCAAAGAGAGGAACAGCCTTCTCTGGGTGAAAGCAAATGAGTCCGTTGTCCGTGGACTTGAATACAACTGCACAGGCTTAATGGAAGGTCTGGAATATGCATTCAGGGTGTCTGCCCTCAACAAGGCTGGCCAGGGTAAACCAAGCAAACAGACTGACTGGGTCACAGCAAGAACACCCATCGGTAAGTCATTGGGCATGTGATGTATGGCTTACCGTGTCCCTCACTGGCTTTGAAATCTGTAATCTGTCAATTGAAACTCATGGATGTTGTCATTTTTTAAATTCTAGATCCACCTGGTAAACCTGAGGTAATGGATGTGACAAAAAGCACTGTTTCACTTGTTTGGACTCGTCCCCAAAATGATGGAGGTAGCAAGCTCATCGGATACTATGTGGAGTACATGAAAATTGGTCAAGAAGTAGAGAAATGGGTTCGCTGCAATGCCAACTGCCAGAACGTCAAGACAGAAGACTATGTTGTAACTGGCCTGGAGGAGGGAGCCCAGTATCGCTTCAGAGTTTTCGCCAAGTCAGCGATCAACATCAGCTTGCCTTCTGAGATCTCAGATGCCATCCCAGTGTTTGCAGAGAATGGTAGGCCACTGTTTCTTCAGAACATTAACAAAACTACGTTTTTTTGTTTAGATTTTAGATTTTAGTGTGTAATGACTAAATGCAATTTTAAAATCACCAATTTATTAAAGATAATTGTGGATTGCATGGCCAACACAAACCTTTTACTTGATGTAATGTATCTCTTGTTTCTCCAGTTCCCCCCAGGGTCGAGCTGGGAGTGGACATGAAGAACATGATCATAGTGAAGGCTGGAGAAAATGTCTCCTTTGATGCTGTAGTGTTTGGAAAACCACTGCCCAAGGTTACATGGAAGAGAGATGGTGTTCCATTGAAACTGGCTGAGGGGATGAAGATGACACAGAAGAGACACACACACATTCTGGAATTGTTCTCTGTCGCAAGGAAGGAGTCTGGAGAGTACACTATTCTAGCTGAAAATCCCAATGGCGCTAAATACGCCAATATTAAGCTCAAGGTTCTAGGTATGCAAAATTACAATTTGTCTTATTATTGTGCACAAATTCAAAACTGATGTTATAGCTTCATGATAATTATTTTATTTTTGTATTTTTAAATACTAAAACTCTTTATAACAGCTTGAGATATGTAAGTGTAATGTATATGAATGTGTTTGTGAGGGTCTGCAAGAGAGTACAGAATACAATATGAATATATTCCAAATCAATTGTCGATGTGTAAAATAATCTATGTGTTCTCTTTAGACAAACCAGGCCCGCCAGCTGGAGTGAAAATCACCAAGGTGTTTGCGGACCGTATTAAGATGAGGTGGGAGCCACCTGTTGCAGACGGAGGCTCTGAAATCACTAACTACATCATTGACAAACGTGAAACCAGCAGAGCGAACTGGGCTCTGGTCACCTCCAATATCCATGGTCAACTGACTGATTGCACAGTAGAGAAACTGATGCAGGACCATGAATACCAGTTCAGGGTCAGTGCTGAGAACCAGTATGGTATTGGGGACCCCATCCTCACCGACCCTGTCATGGTCAAGAATCCATATGGTAATATTTCAAGCTTGTACATAATTTTTTATATATATGTCATATTTTAGCTTGAATATAAATCGCTTACACATGTTCACTTCGCTTGAGTTGGAAACACTGTGGAACTTCTGCTTGTACAATATTTAAGTGATTTCTCCTTCTTTCTCTCTTGATCTCTTTCTCATTTGCAGATGTTCCTGGTCCTAGCGAGCCACCAGTTATTACCAACATTACAGCCAATTCTATGACTGTCAGCTGGAAGGCGCCAGCTGATGATGGTAAAGCTACTATTCTGGGTTACATGGTTGAGAAACGTGAAGCATCAGAGCTCAACTGGGCTAAAGTCAACCGTAAACCAGTGATTGACAGGAGCATCAAAGCTGTCCAGCTCTCAGAGGGATCTGAGTATGAGTTCAGAGTGATTGCCATGAACAAAGCTGGATTTGGCAAACCAAGTGATGCATCCAATGCTGCCCTTGCCGTGGATCCTGTGTGTAAGTATTACAGCCACTTTGCTCACTTAAATCATAAAGGATTACGTGTTCCCACACTTCTCGGTAACATTGTCTTATATTCTTCCTTCAGATCCACCCGCACCTCCTGCCTTCCCTAAAGTTGTTGACTCAACACACAGCACCATTAGCTTGTCTTGGACCAAGCCTGCTTACGATGGTGGTTGTGAGATCTTCGGCTACCTTGTCGAGTGCAAGAGAGCTGATGCAGAACACTGGACGAAGTGCAATGTGCCCAAGAAGCTGCAAGAAACCAAGTTCCTGGTTACTGGTCTCATTGATAAAACAGAATATGTGTTCCGTGTCTTTGCCGTGAACAAGATCGGATACAGCGAGCCAAGTGAAATTCCTGGGAAACACGAGGCCAAAGACATCCTGAGTATGTCAACATTATCAGAATACACTCAAGTCTGTGCAGAACAATTACTAATCTTAGTAATCCACCAATTTGGAAATAAACATGTAATACAGTACTATCTATTCAAGTAAAATACATCCATACCTCTATCTTGTCTGACTCTATAACTTTCTATTTTGATTTGCAGTTGCCGCTGATGCTGAGCTGGATGCAGACCTTCGCAAGGTACTGGTCCTGAGAGCCGGAGTCACAATGAGACTCTATGTGCCACTGATAGGACGTCCCCCACCCAAGGTGGTGTGGACCAAGGTCAATGCCAACCTCAAAGAACGAGCAGGAATCATGATCAAAACGTCTGAATGGGATACCCTTATGTACATTGAGGATATCAACAGATATGATGCTGGCAAATACATTTTGTCGATTGAAAACGACAGTGGAAAGAAGTCTTACACTATCGTCGTGAAGGTCCTAGGTAGGCTATGATTCTTGTCTTAAGAGAATTTTTTTTTTAAATTACAAAATTTTACCTAATGTGGTTTTATCTACTACAGTTATACAAACCATTATGTCATGAAGTAACATAACAAATCATACATTTTTTCTATAGATACTCCTGGTCCACCACTGAATCTGATTGTGAAGGAAACATCTCTGAACCATGCATCCATCGGCTGGGATCCTCCTCTGATTGATGGAGGAAGCCCAGTGAAGAGCTACATTGTTGAGAAGCGTCTTGCAGAGAGAAAGGCATGGTCCTGTGTTATAACCGAATGCCCCAAAACTACTTTCAGGATTCCTAACTTGGAAGCTGGACAGGCCTACTGTTTCAGAGTCTTGGCTGAAAATAACTATGGTATCGGAGAAGGTTGTGAGACTGCCGGAGTTGTAAGAGCTTCAGGTATGTTTTGTTGGCTGTGATCATGTGTTTTTTATACTATTAGATGTTAAATGTAGTTTATAACCTTGTTACCTGATTTCAGAACTACCTGGAGCAGTTATGGATTTCAAGGCACTGTCGATCACTAAAGATTCCATTCATATTGGCTGGAAGAAACCAATCAGTGATGGTGGAAGTCACATCAGTGCCTATCTTCTGGAGCTTCAGGAAGGTGAAGAGAAGTATAAGGAGCTAGTGAAAGGAAAGGTCATGTCGCACATGATGGTTGAACTTGAAGAAGGAAAGGAGTACTCTTACAGAGTGAAAGCAATCAATGAGTCTGGAGAGGGTCCACCTTCTGAGCTCACTGTGATCGCTAAAGATCAAATTGGTAAGTACAATAGTCCAGTGTTAATTAGCTAGGCTATCAAACCACTCAGAATATACTCCGGAGACTAAATGCATGGCCATTTTAGATACGTACATCTATTGGCAATCTTAAAGTTTTCTTCAAATGTTTCTAATTGTCCTAGGATAAATGTGTTCTATTTTAGCGTTACATTTACTGAATTTGTCTGCACTTGTATGAATAATATTATCTGTTTCATAGATTCATAAATATTGTGTTCCTACCTTGTAGTTGCACCTGACTGTGACCTGAGTGGCATCCCAGATCTGTGCTATGTTGCCAAGGAGGGAAGCACAGTCCGTATCAAAGTCCCTATTGTTGGCAAACCAGCTCCTTCAGCCATCTGGAAGAAGGGACATGTTTCTCTGGGAGACAGTGGAAGAATGTCCGTTGAATCTACGCCAACTTTGACAACTTTGCTCATCCGTGATTGCCAGAGAGGTGATGCAGAAAATTACACAATCCTGCTAAGAAACGCAGCAGGAGTCAAAGAAGCAAAGATGCAGATTAGGGTGGTTGGAAAACCAGGAATCCCAACAGGACCATTCAAGTTTGATGAAATTACTGCCGATGGAATCACTCTGGAGTGGGGTCCACCAAAAGATGATGGTGGGACTGAAATATCCAACTACATTCTGGAGAAGCGGCAATCAACAGCCAACAAGTGGGCTACTGTGGCCTCCGCTATCCAGAAGAATACCATGAGAGTTACCAGGCTCCATGATGGTACTGAATACATCTTCAGAGTGTTTGCAGAAAACAAATATGGAGTTGGAGAATGCCTCAAATCTGACCCAGTGGTGGCCCAGCATCCATTCAGTGAGTTCTTGTCATATTGAAAATATAAAATAAAATGTTTGAAATAAATAGTTTTTAGGACAGAAATCTGTATTCTGCCAATAGTTTGATGATTGATTGACAGATGTACTATATGGCAATAATTCCACAAAACTCAAAACATTCTTGTTTCACCAGATGTGCCTGACGCACCTGCACCACCAGAGATCGTGAGCATTCGCCATGAGTCTGCCATTTTGAATTGGACTGATCCTAAAGAAAATGGAGGCTCACCAATCACTGGTAATTAGGAAAACACTATTTTTAGTCATCCATAGACTAAAAGGGAAATGGACATGGAAAATGACCTATTCCTGAGATTACTGCGGAAAGCATTTGCTGAATGGTAAATAATAATGTATTGTTATTATTATTATCTCTGCAGGCTATCATGTTGAATACAAAGAGAGGAACAGCTTGATGTGGAAGAGAGCCACTAAGACCCCTATTAGAGTGAAGGACTGCAGAGTGACTGGACTGATTGAAGGCCTGGAGTATGAATTTAGAGTTATGGCAATGAATGCGGCCGGTTTAGGAAGGCCAAGCAGGGCAACAGAACCAGTCATCGCCCTTGATCCAATTGGTAGGTTTTGTTTCATTCTCTTTCTGTCCTATTGATATCATAAGAATTCTGTCAACATGTACTCTAATCTTGATAACTTACTCGCTTTTTTGTTTCTCCACAGATCCTCCTGGTAAGCCTGATGTCATCAATGTAACCAGAAGCACTGTAACACTTATGTGGACTGCACCCAAGTACGACGGTGGACACAAACTGACTGGTTACCTGGTTGAGAAACTGGAACTGCCAGGAAAGACCTGGATGAAAGCAAATCATATCAATGTCCAAGGCCTTGCATTTACCGTGCCAGACCTTACAGAAGGCAGCAGCATGGAATTCAGAATCAGAGCTAAGAATGCAGCTGGCGCAATCAGTGTTCCTTCAGAGCAAACTGATACCCTTATCTGCAAAGATGAGTATGGTAGGTACAAAAAAAAAGTTTTTACTTCAAGACAAAGTCGATAGAATACATACTAAACTAGGACATGGACAGTAGCCTAATTTCTCTTGCTCATTTGTTCACAGAACCACCAAGCATCACTATCGATCCAGACATGAAGGAAGGTGTCTCTGTCAGAGCTGGAGACACCATTGTAGTATCTGCTTCCAAGATCCTTGGCAAACCTCCACCTACAGCTGTGTGGTCCAAGGCAGGAAGAGAATTCAAGACCTCAGATATTGTCCAGATCACAAGCACTCCAACTACTTCAACGTTGTCTATTAAATATGCAAGCAGGAAGAACACTGGAGAGTACACAATTACAGCCAGTAACCCTTTCGGTATCAGAGAAGAACATGTTAAGGTCAAGGTGCTTGATATCCCTGGACCTCCAGGCCCCATTGAAGCCAGCAGTGTGTCAGCTGAGAAGTGCACATTGACATGGTTGCCACCAGAAGAGGATGGAGGCTGCGCAATCAAATCCTACACACTGGAAAAGAGAGAAACAAGCCGTCTTCTCTGGACCAAACTTGCTGAAAATATATTTGATTGCAGATTTGTTGCAAGCAAGCTGATCAAGGGCAATGAGTACATCTTCCGTGTGTCTGCAGTGAACCAGTATGGCACTGGTGATGGGACCCAATCTGGCCCTGTCAAAATGGTTGACAGCTTTGGTAAGTTGCTTGAATATTCAGAATATTCTATTTGATAGTACTGTAGTATTTTCCACATCATTGTTCATGTATTTTGCTCCTCTTTTTCTCCAGGCCCACCAGGCCCACCTGGAATCCCAGAGATTGACAATGTCAGCAGAAACGCTGTTACCATTTTCTGGAAGAGACCAGTTAAAGATGGTGGAAGTGATATTAGAGGCTATCAGGTTGAGAGGAAAGAGAGAAGAGGAATGAGATGGGTGAGAGCATCGAAGAAAACGGTCTCTGACCTACGTTACAAAGTACAAGGACTGACGGAAGGTGTTCAGTATGAATTCAGAGTAACAGCAGAGAACAAAGCTGGCTTTGGGGAACCCAGTGAACCATCTGCCCATGTGATGACAAAGGATATTGTATGTAAGTAAACACAAAGGGTATTTTTCAAAACAAATCATTTATTCAATGCCATCATTGTAAATAATAAATTGTTCTTAATTGACCATAATAAATACAATTCAAATATATTTATGAAAGTTATTATGAAGTGTAAACCAGTAGATCTAATAATACCAAATCTAAATTTGATTTGATTTGATTTACCAGGTGATAAGTCTTGATATATGTCTTCTCTTCTTTTTAGATCCACCAGGACCTCCCTCCAACCCAAGAATTACTGACACCACCAAGACAACAGCCACATTCAACTGGGGTAGACCCCACTATGATGGCGGCCTGGATGTAGCAGGATACATTGTTGAGCACAAGAAGGAAGGACATGACGATTGGGTCACAGACGTCACAAGATTGAGAATTACAGAATACGTTGTGTCAGACCTGAAGGCTGGTGGGAACTACTATTTCAGAGTCAGAGCCATGAATACAGAGGGAGTTGGTGAACCAGCAGAGGTTGAAGAAATTGTTGAACTTAAGGACCGTGAGACACTTCCCGACTATGAGCTTGATGCTGAGTATAGAAGAACCCTTGTTGTCAGGGTCCGTGGATCCATTCGTATCTTCGTGCCAATTAAAGGACGTCCAGTTCCTGAAGTAACCTGGATGAAAGATGATGCCATTCTTGGTAAAGGTGGCCGTGAACACATTGATACTACGGAGTCGTATACTCTCCTGGTTATCCCTGACTGCACAAGATATGATGCTGGAAAATACATGCTGTCATTAGAGAATGTTGCTGGTAAGAGAGATGGATTTGTTAACGTCAGAGTACTGGATTCACCAGGACCACCTGTGAACCTGATACCACGTGAAATCACCAAAACAAGTATCACTATGCAGTGGGAAATCCCCATTATTGATGGTGGATCAAAGATCATTAACTACGTCATTGAGAAGCGAGAGGCCACAAGAAAGGCTTACACAGTAATCACTACAACCTGGCAGAAATGCTCCTTCAAGTTTGACAACTTGGATGAAGGCTCTGAATATTACTTCAGAGTATCTGCTGAAAATGATCTGGGCGTTGGCGAGCCAGCAGAGACACCTGAGACAATCAGAGCATCCCAAGCACCTACTGCCCCTGAAAATCTGTACGTCACTGACGTGTCAGCGGACACCGCAAGCCTTGCATGGACGAAGCCAAAACATGATGGTGGCAGTAGGATTACTGGATACGTTATTGAAGCACAGAAGAAGGACACAGAGACATGGACCCATGTAACAACTGTAAAAGCTCTTGACTACACAGCCACAGATCTCATTGAAAATATGGAGTATGTGTTCCGCATCATGGCAGTGAACAGCTCTGGCAGAAGTGATCCACGTGAAAGCAGACCTGCTACCATTAGAGAGCAAACAACAGCGCCTGCATTTGACCTACGTGCAGTCTACCAGTCTTTGGTCATTGCTAAGGCTGGTGATAATGTGAAGGTTGAAATTCCGGTTCTGGGTCGCCCCAGACCAGCAGTTTCATGGAAGAGAGGTGAGGACACACTTAAACAGACGCAGAGAATCAATACGGATACCACTGCAACCTCCACTACTCTCCACATCAATGAGATCAAAAGGAGTGATGGTGGTCAATATTCGATGACTGGCAAGAATATACTTGGAACAACGACAGAGACAATTACTGTTGAAGTCCACGATATTCCAGGACCTCCTACTGGACCAATTAAGCTTGAAGAAGTTTCTTGTGACTACATTCTCTTATCATGGGAAGGTCCAGAGAATGATGGCGGTGTACCCATTAACAATTACATTGTTGAGGCTAGAGAAACCACAGGCACATCATGGGTTGAATTAGCAGCAACGGTTATCCGTACAACATTCAAGGCTGCTCGTCTCACAACAGGAATCATGTATCAGTTCCGTGTTAAAGCCCAGAACAGGTACGGCATTGGACCCTGTATAGTCTCAGAACAAGTGGTTGCTGCTTATCCATTTGATGTGCCAGGTCAACCAGGCATTCCTGAAATTGTCCACTTCAACAAGGATTCTATGACTATTAGCTGGGATGAACCAGCTTCCGATGGTGGAAGCCCCATTTTGGGATATCACATTGAAAGGAAAGAGAAGAACAGTATCCTGTGGCAGAAGATCAGCAAAGCACTTGTAGTAGGGAACATGTTCAAATCAACAGGCTTGGTGGATGGAATCGCCTATGAGTACCGCGTTATTGCTGAAAACATGGCTGGTTTGAGCAGGGCAAGCAAGCATTCTGAGACTACCTTTGCTCTGGATCCAGTGGACCCACCTGGCCAACCAATAGCATTGAATGTAACCAGACATGAGGTGACTCTTCAGTGGACAAGACCTGAAGGTGATGGAGGATTCTCAATAACTGGGTACCAAGTAGAAAAGAGAGAACTCCCAGACGGACGCTGGCTCAAGGCCAACTATAGCAACGTCCTTGAGACAACATTCACTGTTAGCGGTCTCACAGAGGATGCTACTTATGAGTTCCATGTTTTGGCAAGAAACTCAGCTGGCGGTCTCAGTAAGCCATCTCTACCATCAGAGGAAATCACTTGCAGAGATGATGTTGAGGCTCCCAAACTTGAAGTTGATACAATCTATAATAGTACTGTGGTTGTGAAAGCGGGAGATGTCTTCAAACTTGCTGCCAGCGTAACAGGCAGACCAATACCAACACTGGTATGGACCAAAGACGGAAAGGAACTTGAAGATACAGCCAAGTTGGAAATCAAACTCTATGACTTTTCTACAACCTTAGTCAACAAAGATTCTCTAAGAAGGTGTGGTGGCACATTCATTTTAACTGCCAGCAATCCTGGTGGTTTTGCAAAGCATACCTTCAATGTTAAGATTCTTGACAGACCTGGACCTCCAGATGGTCCACTTGCTGTTACAGATGTCACTGCTGAGAAATGTATCCTATCATGGCTGCCACCATCACATGATGGAGGTGCAAAGATTCTGCACTACATCATTGAGAAACGTGAAACAAGTAGACTTGCTTGGACAAATGTAGCAACAGACTTACAAGTTAACCGGTTTAAGGTGACCAAGTTGTTGAAGGGTAATGAGTATATCTTCAGAGTTATGGCTGTCAACATGTATGGAACTGGAGAGCCCCTTGAATCCGACCCAATGGTTTCTACAAATCCATATGTGCCAGCTGATGCGCCATCAACACCTGAGGTGACGACCATCACAAAGAACACCATGGTTGTTTGCTGGGAACGCCCTGATCACGACGGTGGAAGCGACATCTTCAACTATGTTGTTGAAAGGAGAGACAAAACCGGTCTTCGCTGGGTTAAATGCAACAAGAGGACTGTAACTGACCTGAGGTTCAAAGTATCGGGGCTCACACCAGGGCATGAATATGAATTCAGAATCATAGCAGAAAACAATGCTGGTTTAGGTACACCAAGTCCTTCCAGTGAATTCTACAAGGCAGTAGACACAATCTTCCAACCTGGACCACCTGGAAATCAAAGAGTCTTGGACACAACCAAGTCATCCATTACAGTTGCCTGGAACAAACCTGTATATGATGGTGGTTCTGATATCATTGGATACGTTGTAGAGACCTGTCTACCTGAGGAAGATGAATGGACAATTCGGACCCCTAAGAAGGGATTAGTTGGGACATCATTTACCATCACTAACCTGGTAGAAAACCAAGATTATAAAATCAACATTTGCGCAATTAACTGTGAAGGGGTTGGAGAGCCAGCACAAGTGCCTGGCACACCATTTGCAGAGGACAGGCTGCTTCCTCCTGAAATTGACCTTGGTGCAGAGCTTCGTAAGGTTGTCTGCATTAGAGCTTGCGGCACATTAAGACTCTTTGTACCTATTAAAGGAAGACCAACTCCTGATGTCAAGTGGTCCAGAGAAAATGGAGAGCCTGTTACGAGAGCAACTATTGACACCACATCATCATTTACTGCTCTTATGGTTGAAAATGTTGACAGATTTGACAGTGGAAAGTACATGTTGACAGTGGAAAATGCCTCAGGAAGCAAAACTGCATATGTGAATGTCAGAGTGCTGGACACACCTGGAGCACCACAAAGCCTCATAATCAGGGAGGTCACCAGAGACTCAGTATCACTCATGTGGGATGCACCCCTTATTGATGGTGGCTCCAGAATTAGAAACTACGTTGTGGAGAAACGTGAATCAACACGAAAAGCTTACTCCACAGTTTGTGCTCAATGCGTTAAATCTAGCTGGAAGATTGGTGGCCTGGAGGAAGGAAACACATATTTCTTCAGAATTCTGGCTGAGAATGAATTTGGCATTGGACTTCCAATAGAGACTCCTGAGGCAGTCAGAGTATCAGAGAAACCACTTCCACCAGGCAAAGTAACCCTTGTTGATGTTACAGGCACCAGTGTCTCTCTGTCTTGGGAAAAACCAGATCACGATGGAGGTAGCAGAATCTCAGGATATATTGTTGAGATGCATGGCAAAGACAGTGAAACTTGGACCCAGTGTGCCGTTGCAAAAATCACACAGGCTGTTGTTCTTGGACTGACACAAGGTGAAGAATATATGTTCCGTGTGTCAGCACATAACGAAAAAGGAACCAGTGATCCTCGTCTACTTAGTGTACCTGTGGTAGCCAAAGATCTTGTTATTGCTCCAGTATTCAAGCTGCTGTTCACCACATTCAGCGTATTGGCAGGAGATGATCTCAAGATGGATTTGCCATATGCTGCTCGCCCCAAAGCAGTTGTGACCTGGCTCAAGGATGGTGTCGCACTAAAAGAAACAACCAGAGTCAATGCTGATGCCACTGATACACATTTGCATCTTGTGGTCAAGGAAGCCAGCAGGGAGGATGTGGGAAAGTACACCATCAAACTTGTAAACACAGCTGGTGAATCAACAGTGGACATTGCAGTTGTTGTTCTTGATAAGCCTGGCCCTCCAACTGGCCCAATCACTGTTGATGAAGTCACTTCTGACAGTGTGGTACTGTCCTGGAACCCACCTACATATGTGGGTGGTTGTGCCATTAACAACTACATAGTAGAAAAGAGGGAAACGTCCACCACAAACTGGCAGATTGTGTCTGCAACAGTTGCAAGAACCACCATTAAAGCAGCTCGGTTGAAGACTGGGTGTGAATATCAGTTCAGGATTGCTGCTGAAAACAGATATGGAAAGAGTCCAGTACTTATATCAGAAAATATTGTTGCTCAATATCCATTTGATCTCCCAAGTGCACCAGGGACCCCAATTGTACAATCATCTACAAAGGACAGCATGGTTATCGTATGGGAGAAGCCTGGTAGTGATGGCGGGAGCAAGATTTTGGGATATCACCTTGAGAGTAAGGAGAGAAATAGCCTCCTCTGGGTTAAACAAAACAAACAACTGATCCCAGACTTGAGGTTCAAGCTCAGTGGTCTTGATGAAGGTATTGAATATGAGTACAGAGTTTATGCTGAAAATATCGTTGGCGTTGGCAAAGCAAGCAAATTGTCAGAAATCCGTGTTGCAAGAGACCCCTGTGACAGTCCAGGCAAGCCTGAAGCTGTCATTGTCACAAGAGGAGCTGTCACTCTCCAATGGACTAAGCCAGAGTTAGATGGAGGTAGCAAAATCACTGGCTACATTGTGGAGAAGAAAGAGCTGCCTGAAGGGCGCTGGATGAAGGCCAGTTTCGCCAATGTCATTGAGACACAATTTATTGTTACTGGCTTAGTTGAAGACCAGTGCTATGAGTTCCGTGTCATTGCAAGAAATGCAGCAGGTGTTTACAGTCTTCCATCTGAGAGCACTGGGTCTATAACAGCAAAGGATGAAGTTGATCCTCCCAAAATAGAGATGGACTCAAAGTACTCTTCAACAATTGTTCTGATGGCAGGTGAATCGTTCAACCTTTGTGCAGATATTTTCGGCAAACCTGTACCCTCAGTCCATTGGATGAAAAACGACATAGAAATAAAGGAGGCTGCACGTCTTGAGATAAAGAACACTGCTTTTAAAGCATCATTGAGTGTTAAGGAGGCAATCCGTGTTGATGGAGGCCAATATATCCTACTTTTGAAAAATGTAGGTGGAGAGAAGTCAGTGCACATCAATGTCAAAGTGTTAGACAGACCTGGTCCACCTGGAGGCCCAATTTCTATCTATGGAGTCACAAGTGAAAAGGCTTGTATTGCCTGGAGACCACCAGCACAAGATGGAGGTAGTGATGTTTCTCATTACATCGTTGAGAAGAGAGAGACTAGCAGATTGGTTTGGACTCTGGTTGAACCTAAAGTGCAGACTCTAAATCTGAAGATCATAAAACTTGTTCCTGGAAATGAGTATGTCTTCCGAGTGATTCCTGTGAACAAATACGGAATTGGTGAACCTCTTGAATCTGAGCCAATGATTTCCAGAAATCAATTTGTGACACCTGATCCACCAACAGATGTGGAAGTCTCTACCATCACAAAAGATTCAATGGTGGTAACCTGGGAAAGACCTGAAAACGATGGTGGAAATGCCATTTCTGGATTTGTAATTGAGAAGCGTGATAAAGAAGGTGTGCGCTGGACCAGATGCAATAAACGTACAGTGAGTGAGCTGCGCTTCAGAGTAGCAGGTCTTCTTGAGAACCGCAGCTATGAGTTCCAAGTTTCATCTGAGAATGCTGCTGGAGTTGGTAAACCAAGTGAACCAACTATTTACTACAAGGCATTGGATGCTATCTTCACATCAGGTCCACCAAATAATCCCAAAGTGACTGACACAACAAGAACATCTGTGTCCTTGTCATGGGGCAAACCTATCTATGATGGTGGCTGTGAGATTCAAGGATACTTAGTGGAGGCCTGTGAAGGAGCATCTGATGAATGGACAATGTGCACTCCACCTGCCGGAATCACACACACTACATTTACAGTTAGAAAACTACTCGAGAAGCATGAGTATAAATTCAGAGTCTGTGCCATAAACAAGGTTGGTGTTGGTGAGCATGCAGATGTCCCTGGATCAGTTCTTCTAGAGGAGAAATTGGAAGCACCAGATCTTGAGCTTGACGCTGACATGAGGAAGATGATTAATGTCAGAGCTGGAAGCGCTCTTAGGTTGTTCATTCCTGTTAGGGGACGGCCGGCTCCTGAACTGAAATGGGGAAAGGCTGATGGAGAACTCAAGGAGACGGCACAGATTGACAATACAAGCAGTTATGCCTCACTCCTGATTGAAAATGTTGACAGATTTGACACTGGCAAGTACACTGTTACTGCAGAGAATTCCAGTGGAGTTAAATCTGTCTTCATCAGTGTCAGAGTACTTGATTCACCTAGTATGCCTGCAAATTTCGCTATCAAGGAGATAACAAAAAATTCAGTCACCCTTACTTGGGAGCCACCTATTTTGGATGGTGGGTCTAAAATTAAGCAATATCATGTTGAGAAACGAGAAAGCACTAGGAAAGTGTATTCCCCTGTCACAACCTGTCATAAGATGTCATGGAAGATTGAACCACTTGTGGAGGGAAGTATCTATTTCTTCAGAGTTCTTGCTGAAAACGAGTGGGGCATTGGCTTACCTGCAGAGACCCCTGAACCCGTAAAGATTTCAGAGGTACCTCAACCTCCCGGTAAAGTTACAGTTCTGGACGTGACACGGAACAGTGTCTCTCTTAAATGGGAGAAACCAGATCATGATGGAGGCAGTAGAATAAGCCATTATGAGATTGAAATGCAAGCCAAAAATAGTGACAAATGGACACTATGTGCTCAATGTAAATACCTTGAAACTACTGTCACTAGCTTAGCCCAAGGAGAGGAGTATCAATTCAGAGTAATTGCTGTTAATAGCAAAGGAAAGAGTGACTCTAGACTTCTGGCCAGTCCAGTAGTTGCAAAGGACCTTGTCATTGAACCTGACATAAGACCTAAATTAACACAGTACAGCGTACAGGTTGGCTATGATCTGAAGATTGAAGTTCCCATTGCTGGACATCCTAAACCAGTCATTACATGGACAAAGGATGGTGCTGCCCTGAAACAAACCACAAGAGTTAATGTTGTCGACAGTGCACGCAATACACATCTAACCATCAAAGAAGCAACAAAAGACGATGGTGGATTGTATAGTATTAATATTACCAATATCCTTGGCTCCAAAGATGCCACCATTGAAGTAATCACACTAGATAAACCTGGCCCACCAACAGGCCCAATCAAGATGGATGACATCAGTGCTGAAAGTATCACACTTACCTGGGAACCACCTGCATACACTGGTGGCTGCCCAATTTCAAATTACGTTGTCCAGAAAAGAGATACAACCACAACTAACTGGGTTGTAGTCTCTGCCACTGTGGCAAGAAATACCCTGAAAGTGACAAATCTAAAAACAGGTGCAGAATACCAATTTAGGATCTTTGCTGAAAACAGATATGGCAAAAGTTATGCTATTGATTCTGAACCTGTCCTTGCCCAGTATCCCTTCAAGGAGCCAGGACCACCAGGAACACCTTATGTATCTTCATATACTAAGGATTACATGGTTGTGGAATGGCACAAACCCATTTCAGATGGAGGCAGTGCCATTTTCGGCTATCACATTGAGAGAAAGGAAAAGAACAGTATCCTTTGGACAAAGGTCAATAAATCCCTCATCCAAGACTGTAGATTTAAATCTACTCCTTTGGAGGAAGGTATTGAATATGAGTTTAGAGTGTCTGCTGAGAATATCGTTGGCATTGGTGCGTGCAGCAAACTCTCTGAGGGATATGTGGCGCGTGACCCATGTGATCCTCCTGGCACCCCAGAGGCTATCATTGTAACCAGGCACTCTGTGAAACTGAAGTGGACAAGACCACAGTATGATGGTGGCAGTCTGATCACAGGCTATGTGGTGGAGAAACGCGATCTCCCAGAGGGAAGATGGATGAAGGCAAGTTTCACAAATGTCATCGAAACTGTATTCACAGTTCTGGGTCTAACTGAGGATTGCAAATATGACTTCAGAGTCATAGCAAGGAATGCCGCTGGATCTATCAGCAAGCCCTCTCAGAGCACCGGATCCATCACAGCAAAGGATGAAGTTGATCTACCAAAATGTGAAGTTGACTCAGTGTACAGCCAGGTTGTTATCATCAATGCTGGGGAAACATTTACACTTGAGGCCGCTGTACAAGGAAAGCCAATTCCAACAGCTCAATGGTTCAAGAGTGATGTATTAGTGGAGAACTCAGCAAGGGCTGAGATTATGAACTCAGATTTCCAAGCAAAGCTTGTTGTCAAAGATGCTATCAGAGTGGATGGAGGACAATATACGTTGCTTCTAACTAATGTTGCTGGAGATAAAACTGTAACGTTCAATGTGAGAGTACTGGACAGACCTGGGCCCTCTCAGGGACCCCTCACGGTTAGTAATGTCACATGTGAGAAATGTTCACTGTCCTGGCTTCCTCCAAGAGCTGATGGTGGAAGCAGTATTTCCCACTACGTCATTCAAAAGAGAGAAACTAGCCGTCTTGCATGGACTGTGGTTGCTAGTGATTGTGGAGCTACAATGTTCAAAGTCACAAAGCTTCTGAAGGGAAATGAGTACATCTTCCGTGTTATGGCTGTCAACAAATTTGGTACTGGTGAACCTCTTGAATCAGCCCCAGTTATAATGAGAAATCAATTTGTTACTCCTGGACCACCTCAAGAATTGGAAATAGCCAATATTGCAAGGGATTCCATGACTGTGTGCTGGACTCGCCCAGAGGTTGATGGTGGAAGTGAGATTGCTGGTTACATTGTTGAGAAGAGAGATAGAGCTGGAATCAGATGGACAAAATGCAACAAACGCAGAGTCACAGACCTTCGCTTTAGAGTGACAGGCCTGACAGAGGATCATGAATATGAATTCAGATTATCTGCTGAGAATGCTGCAGGAGTCGGCCAACCAACTGAACCAACTCCTTACACCAAAGCCTGTGATCCAACCTTTGAACCTGGCACTCCCACTAATGCACATGTGGTTGATACTACCAAGAACTCCATTACACTCGCATGGAGTAGACCCATTTACGACGGTGGTGTCAATATCCAGGGATATGCTGTGGAGATCTGCAAAGCCGATGAGGAGGAATGGACTCTGTGCACTCCACCAACAGGAGTGAATGCCACTACCTTCAAAATCACCAAACTTATCGAGCATCAAGAATATAAGGTGCAGGTATGTGCCATCAATAAATTGGGTGTTGGTGAACCTGCTGAGATTTTAGGAACTGTAAAACCAGTGGATGCAATGTTCGCCCCAGAGATTGAGCTGAATTCAGAGCTAAGGAAAGGAATCGTTGTGCGTGCTGGAGGATCCATGAGGATCAATATTCCATTCAAAGGACGTCCTACTCCAGAAATAAGCTGGTCCAAGGATGAGGGTGATTTCACCAACAAAGTTCAAATTGAGAAAGGCGCCGATTTTACTCAACTGTCAGTAGACATCTGTGACAGAAATGATGCTGGAAAGTACACTCTGACCCTGGAAAACAGCAGTGGTTCCAAGTCTGCATTTGTTTCCGTCAAAGTACTTGATACACCAGGAGCACCCGTAAACTTCACAGTGAAAGATATTAAGAAAAACTCTGTCAATCTTGTTTGGGAGCCCCCACTCATTGACGGAGGTGCGAGGGTCAAGCATTACTTTGTTGAGAAGCGTGAATCCACTAGGAAAGCTTATTCCAACATTTCAAACAAGTGTACAAGGAACAGTTTCCATGTGGGAGATCTCATTGAGGGGGTTATTTATTACTTCAGAGTTATGGCTGAGAATGAATATGGTGTAGGCCTGGCAGCAGAAACTGCAGAGCCCGTGAAGACATCAGAAGTCCCTCTGCCTGTAGGAAAGATCACATTGACTGAAGTGACTAAGACAACCGCCTCAATGGCATGGGAAAAACCAGACCATGACGGTGGAAGTAGAATAATGGGATACTACATAGAAATGCTGCCTGCAGGATCAGAGGAATGGATCCTATCCACAACCACAAAAACATGTGAGGGAACTGTAGAAGGCCTAACCGCAGGTCAAGAATACCAGTTCAGAGTTTCAGCCTTTAACGACAAAGGAAAGAGTGACACAAGGGTATTAGCTGCCCCTGTCACAGCTAAAGATCTAACTATTGAACCTAGTTTCGTAATGGCATTCAACACCTTTAGTGTCCAACATGGTGAAGATCTGAAGATAGAAATACCAGTGAGAGGACGCCCAGCACCAAAAGTGGTATGGGCAAAGGATGGACAGGCAATTAAAGAGACAACCAGGTTGAATGTTTCAAGAACAGCATCATCAACAATCCTTGCTATAAAAGAGGCAACCAGAGCGGATTCTGGCAAGTATAAAATCACAGCTACCAACAGTATAGGAGAAAAAGTTGCAGAAATCGGAGTGATCATCCTTGATAAACCTGGCCCAGTCACAGGGCCTATAAAGATTGAGGAAGTGAGTTCCAATTATGTCAACCTCGCATGGGAACCACCTGCGTACACAGGAGGTTGTCAAATAAACAATTACATTGTGGAAAAGCGTGACACAACAACCGTAGCATGGCAGTGTGTGTCTGCAACCATTGCAAGAACAACTATCAAAGTTACCAAGCTGAAAACCGGTACTGAATACCAGTTTAGGGTGTTTGCAGAAAACAGATATGGAAAGAGTCCGTCATTGGACTCAGCAGCTGTTGTTGTGCAATATCCTTTCAGTGAACCTTTTGCACCTGGTACTCCATTTGTGTCATTAGTGACAAAGGACCACATGGTTGTTGAATGGAAAGTACCAACCAGTAATGGAGGTAGTCCAATCCTTGGTTACCACCTCGAACGCAAAGAGAAGAACAGCATTCTCTGGACGAAGTTGAACAAACTGCTCATTCCTGACTGTCGATTCAAAACAAATGAACTTGAAGAGGGCATTGAGTATGAATTCAAGGTCTTCGCTGAGAACATTGCTGGCTTGAGTCCACCTAGTAAGATTTCTGATGTTTGTGTCGCCAGAGACCCATGTGATCCACCTGGTACCCCTGAGGCTATTGATATTACCAGGAACCACGTTACACTGTCATGGAAAAAGCCCCAGTATGATGGTGGTAGCCTGATCACAGGCTATGTTGTTGAAAGGAAGAAGCTTCCTGAAGGCCGTTGGATGAAGGCTAGCTTCACAAATGTAATTGAGACTCAATTCACAATCTCAGGTCTGACTGAAGAGTGTGAGTATGAGTTTAGAGTAATTGCAAGGAATGCATCTGGTATTTTCAGTGCTCCCTCTGAAAGCACTGGAGCAATTACTGCTAAAGATGAAATTGAAGCACCAACAGCATCAATGGATCCCAAATTCAAGGACTGTATTGTCATCCGTGCTGGTGAAACATTTGTTATTGATGCTGATATTTTGGGAAAACCACTCCCTGAAATCACATGGTTGAAAGATGGAAAAGAAATCGACCAAACTACCCCAAGAATGGAGATTAAAACCACCATTCAACGTACTATTCTAACAGTCAAGGAATGTATCAGAGTAGATGGTGGACACTTTGTCCTGAGTCTTAGCAACGTTGGTGGAACAAAATCTATTCCCGTCAACGTGAAAGTTCTTGATAGACCTGGTCCACCCGAAGGTCCAATGAAGATAACTGGCGTGACTTCAGAGAAAGCCTATCTTCACTGGAGTCATCCATTACATGATGGCGGTGCCAGCTGTTCTCATTATATAATTGAAAAGAGGGAAACCAGCAGATTGTCATGGACTGTAGTCGAACCCAGAATCCAAGCTGTCAGCTACAAAGTGACTAAACTCTTGCCTGGCAATGAGTACATCTTCAGAGTTACAGCAGTAAATAAGTTTGGCATTGGTGAACCTCTTGAATCAGACCCAGTTATTGCACGTAATCCTTTTGTGACACCCAGCGCTCCCTCAACACCTGAAGCAAGTGCTATTACAAGGGACTCAATGGTCCTTACATGGGAACGTCCAGCAGATAATGGTGGCTCAGATATTGATGGCTATGTCCTGGAGAAACGAGATAAAGAGGGCATTAGATGGACAAAATGTAACAAGAAAAGACTTAATGACATCAGGTTCAGATGTACCGGACTCACCGAGGGACATTCCTATGAGTTCAGAGTGTCTGCTGAAAATGCTGCTGGTGTGGGAGTGCCAAGTGCACCAACAGAATACATCAAAGCCTGTGATGCCACATATCCACCTGGTCCTCCTAACAACCCTAAGGTGACAGACCACTCAAGCACAACTGTGTCACTCTCATGGACAAGGCCCATCTATGATGGTGGAGCAGCCATCAAAGGATATGTTGTTGAGATGAGAGAAGAAGGAGATGAAGAATGGATAACATGTACACCGCCAACTGGTGTACAAGCAACACACTTTACTGTGAAAAAACTGAGGGAAAATGCTGAATACTATTTCCGCATCTGTGCAATTAACATTGAAGGAGTTGGTGAGCATGTTGATGTTCCAGGGTCTGTAGTTGCATCTGAAAGACTTGAGGCCCCTGAGATTGAACTTGATTCAGACCTTAGGAAAATGGTCCAAGTACGGGCAAGTGCAACACTGCGTTTGTTTGTGACAATCAAAGGAAAACCTGAACCTGAAGTAAAGTGGTCCAAGATGGATGGCCCTCTTACTGAGCGTGCACAAATTGAGGTCACAAGCTCCTACACAATGCTTGTCATCGACAATGTCAATAGATTTGACACTGGCAAGTATGTGTTGACTCTCGAGAACCTTAGTGGACAAAAATCAGCATTCATTAATGTCAGGGTGTTGGACTCACCAAGTGCCCCTGAGAACTTTGAAGTCAAGGATATTAAGAGAGATTCTGTATCACTATCCTGGGAGCCTCCTATGATTGACGGTGGAGCTAAGGTCACCCATTACATTGTGGAAAAGAGAGATAATACAAGACTGGCATTTACAAGTGTTTCAAATAACTGTGTAAGAAATTCCATGAAGATTGATGAACTTAAAGAGGGCGGAATTTACTATTTCCGCGTCAAAGCTGTCAATGAGCTTGGTGTGGGTTTGCCAGCAGAAACAACAGAACCAATCAAGGTATCCCAAGCCCCCTTGCCTCCTGGCAAAGTTACGGTTGTAGATGTTACTCGCGACAGTGTGAGTCTCGCATGGGAAAAGCCTGATCATGATGGTGGTAGCAAAATCACAAGCTATACAGTAGAAATGAAAACCATGGGCGATGAGAAATGGACTGTATGCACTGAGATTAAAGCATTGGAAGCAACTATTGGTGGACTCACAACTGGAGAGGAATATTCATTTAGGATTACTGCTGTCAATGACAAAGGCAAGAGTGAACCTAAGCCACTGGCAGACCCTGTCGTAGTAAAGGACATTACAATCGAACCTATCATCGATCTGATGTTCAACACATACAGTGTCAAGGCAGGAGATGATCTGAAGATTGATGTTCCGTTCAGAGGCAGACCTGAACCTGAGGTGGCATGGAAAAAAGATGGAGCTGTATTGAAGCAGACAACCAGGGTGAATGTTCTGACAGCAATAAATTCATCGAAAATTACTATCAAAGACGCAACCAGGGAGGACTTTGGGAAGTATGAGATCAATTTAACCAACACCGTTGGCAAGAAATCAGCAACAATAGCTGTTATCATCTTGGATAAACCTGGCCCACCAGGTGCAATCAAGGTAGATGAAGTGAGTGCTGACAATATTTCACTGTCTTGGGATGCCCCACTCTACGATGGAGGATGTCAAATCAACAACTATGTCGTGGAGAAGAGAGATACTACCACTACAACATGGCAGATTGTTTCAGCCACAGTTGCCAGAACATCAATTAAAGTTCCCCGCTTGACACAAGGCACTGAATATCAGTTCCGTATTGCAGCTGAAAATCGCTACGGCAAGAGCCATGCTGTGGACTCCGCTCCAATTGTTGCACAGTACCCCTTCGAGACACCTGGCATTCCCACTTCCCTCCATGTTGCCCATGCTACAAAGTCTGGCATTTTGGTTGCATGGGGTAAACCAGCCAGTGACGGCGGAAGTCCAATCATTGGTTATCACCTGGAAATGAAAGACCATAGCAGTATTCTCTGGACAAAGATCAACAGAGGTATCATTGCTGAAACAGAATACAAAGTGATTGGGATTGAGGAAGGCTTGCTGTATGAGTTCCGTGTTTATGCTCAGAATATTGCTGGAATTGGACCTTGCACCAAAGCCTCTGAACCTGTAGCTGCAAGAGATCCTTGTGATCCACCTGTTAACCTTGAGGTCATTGACATCACAAGAACTTCAGTTTCCATTACTTGGCAGGCGCCAGAGAATGACGGTGGAGCCAAGGTGACTGGCTACATTGTTGAACGCAGGGAGCTTCCAGATGGCCGTTGGCTGAAGTGCAATTTCGCCAGTCTTCTGGACACATACTTTGACATTACAGGCCTTACAGAGGACGTACAATATGACTTCCGTGTTATTGCAAAGAATGCAGCTGGATTACTCAGTGAGCCATCACTGAGCACAGGTGCCATCACAGTCAAGGATGAGGTGGATTCACCTCGCATTGAGTTGGAAGACAGGTTTAGACAATTAGTAGTTGTCAAAGCTGGAGATATTTTGAGAATCGATGCAGATATTTCTGGGCGCCCACGTCCAGTCATTGCATGGACAAAGGATGGTAAAGAAATTGATGCCAAGGCAAGAGTGGAGATTACTTCAACACACAGCACCACCACATTAATAGTCAGAGACACTATCAGGAGAGACACTGGACAGTACATTGTAACTCTACAGAACGTTGCTGGCACAAGGTCCTTGGCTGTAAACTGTAAGGTCCTTGACCGCCCTGGACCATCCTCTGGACCATTGGTGGTCACTGGTCTGACAGCAGAGAAGTGCACTTTGACCTGGGGACCACCTCAAGAAAATGGTGGTGCAGAAATCATGCACTACATTGTTGAGAAACGTGAAACCAGCCGTCTCGCCTGGACTTTAGTATATGGCGATATGAAAGCTACAACATGCAAAGTCACCAAACTGCTTAAAGGAAATGAATACATCTTCAGAGTAAGGGGAGTGAACAAATATGGAGACGGTGAAGCCCTGGAGAGTGAGCCCACCAGAGCCAAGAATGCATACACTGTCCCTGCAGCACCAACAGATGTTCAAATCACGAGTATCACAAGTGATGCAATGACAATCTGCTGGGAAAGACCAGAATCCGATGGAGGAAGCAGCATTTATGGCTATGTTATTGAGAAACGAGAGAAAATTGGATTGCGCTGGGTACGAGTGAACAAAAAGCCTGTGTATGACCTCAGGGTCAAGGCATCCAATCTCCGTGAGGGAGCTGAATATGAGTACAGAGTCTATGCAGAAAACGCTGCAGGCTTGAGCCTCCCAAGTATACCTACCGAACTAACAAAGGCGGAGGATCCCCAATTCCTGCCATCTCCACCATCTAAACCTAAAGTTATTGACTCCTCCAAGACAACTGTTTCTCTTTCATGGAACAAGCCGTTGTTTGATGGTGGTGCTCCTGTGACAGGATACTGTGTTGAATATAGGAGAACAGATGAATACGATGATGACTGGTGTGTCGGTGTTTCAAACACAAAGAACACTGAATTCACCGTCGTTGGATTAACTTCTGGAGCAGAATATATATTTGTTGTCAAATCAATCAACAAGATTGGTCTCAGTGAGCCAAGCCCCCCTACGGATCCACAGGTGGCAAAGGAGAGAGAAGAGGAACCAGTATTTGATATCAGCAATGAGATGCGAAAGACACTCATTGTAAAGGACGGTAGTTCATTCACCCTAACTGTGCCATTCAGGGGAAAGCCCGTTCCTAATGTTATGTGGACCAAGGCTGCTGTTGACCTGAGAGTGAGGGCCAGTATTGATACCACTGATACCTTCACATCTATCACAGTGGAACAAGCAACAAGAGATGACTCTGGAAAATATACTGTGACTCTCCAAAACATAGCTGGAAAAGTTGCATGTACATTAAATGTAAGGGTTCTGGACTCTCCTGGTCCACCATCTCATGTTGGGTTCAAGGATGTTACAAAGAGCTCTGCAACAGTTACATGGGATACCCCAGATAATGAAGGTGGCGCTGCTGTAAAGAACTACCTTGTTGATATTCGTGAGGCAAGCAAAAAGGGATGGACCAGACTCACAGATACCTGCCATCGTCTGACCTACAAAGTAACAGACCTGGTGGAGGGAGGAGTATACTACTTTAGAGTCACGGGTGAAAATGAATATGGAGTTGGTGTATCAGCTGAGACCAAAGATGGAGCAAAGATTACAGGTATACTAGAATTGAAAATAGAAAAAAACATTTAAGTTTAAGATGTTTTTTATTATATGATGTTATAAAAATGTCCATGTTTCTTCTTGATTTCAGAAAAACCCAGCCCACCAGCATCACTTGGAGTCACCGATATCACCAAGGAAAGTGTTTCACTTGCATGGGGCAAGCCCGAGCAAGACGGAGGTAGCAGAATCACCAGTTACCAAATCGATGCTCTTGAGAAGGGTCAGGATAAATGGGTGAAAGTTGGTGTCACCAAGTTCACCCACATTGTGGTCTATGGTCTGACGCAAAATGCTGAATACTTCTTCAGAGTTCGTGCTGAAAACCACGCTGGATTCAGTGATGCTAAAGACATGATTCTGCCTGT
Organism: Salvelinus alpinus; assembly: GCF_045679555.1. Taxonomy (NCBI): domain Eukaryota; kingdom Metazoa; phylum Chordata; class Actinopteri; order Salmoniformes; family Salmonidae; genus Salvelinus; species Salvelinus alpinus. Next base: position 28,454,502 of record NC_092105.1, read on the forward strand.
AACAGTTAAAGACCAGCATGGTGAGTTTTTCCCCAGTCCTACATTTTATTTTCACAAACTAGTGAGGGTACAAAATTGCTGAGCATAATCCAAGATAGTACTACATTATGTGTGTAAAGCTGGTTAAAAACATATTCTTACATGTAGACTGTTTCATTTTGATTTGATATCTTCAAATAGATAATAATTATTAATTTTCCTTAATAATCCTCCATATTCTTTCAACAGAACCTCCTGAGATCAACATGAAGAAGTTCCCCCACAATACAGTCTATGTCCGAGCAGGATCAAACCTGAAATGTGAGATCCCACTTACTGGCAGACCTATGCCAAAGGTTTCTCTTTCAAAGGACAATGTTGCACTGAAGTCAACTATGAGATTCAACTCTGAAGTAACTCCTGAATACCTCATCATTACTCTTCGTGAGAGCATTGCTATTGATTCAGGAAGGTATGACATCTGTGCCTCCAACACAAGTGGAACCACCAAGTCTTTTGTTAACATTGTGGTCCTAGATAGACCAAGCGCCCCCGTTGGTCCTGTGGAAATGACTGACGTGACAGAGGACAGTGTGAGTCTGAAGTGGTGTCCTCCTCGTTATGATGGTGGAAGCACCATTTCAAATTACATCATCCTCAAACGTGAAACAACCAACGCCAACTGGACTGAGGTCTCGTCGGCCGTCGCAAGATGCACCATGAAAATCATGAAGCTTACAACAGGACTGGAGTACCAGTTCAGAATCAGGGCTGAGAATCGCTACGGTGTCAGTGAGCACATTGACTCTCCAACCGTCAGAGTAGATCTGCCCTACAGTGAGTTTTATACCACTCTATTAATTCATGTGTTCTGTTTGTACTGTATATATACATCTGCATATAAAAAAAATACGGAATATACAAAATATTACTTTCTTTCATTTTAGCCGTCCCTGTAGCTCCATCAGCTCCTATGGTTACATCTGTAACCAGAGAAAGCATCACTGTAGCCTGGAAGGAGCCAGCCTCCAATGGAGGAAGCCATGTCTTTGGATACCACCTTGAAATAAAGGATAGAAACAGCATCTGTTGGCAGAAGGTTAACAAGACTGTTATCCGTGCCACACACTACAAGGTGCCAGACATTGCTGCCGGCCTTATCTATGAGTTCAGGGTTACAGCAGAAAATGCAGCTGGATGCAGTCCGCTCAGCAAAATCTCAGACGCAGTACTTGCAATTGATGCGTGCGGTAAGTCGACTTGGTTACTGTCATTTTCGTGATTGAATACTACTGTGTGTCCTCTAAACTTTACAAATCATCTACGGTATCTGAACCTCCACATCTGTTTTTTGCAGAGCCTCCAACCAATGTCAGGATCACTGACATCACGAAGACTTCCATCAGCATCGCATGGCAGAAGCCCAATTATGATGGCGGTAGCAAGATCACAGGATACCTGATTGAGAAGAAAGAGGGCCAGAAGGACAGATGGACGAAGGCTAACTTGACCAATGTTTCTGACACACATTATACTGTGACAGGACTTACTCAGGATGAGACCTATGAATTCAGAGTCATGGCAAAGAATGCAGTTGGATCAATTAGCAATCCATCCATCATTGCAGGCCCTGCAACTTGCGTTGATACATATGGTGGGTTATGTTCCAAATATGATAAAAGTAGGAATTGAACATTTCATTGAACATTCCATTGAACTATTAGTTAATGTAATGCATCTTATGTGTTATCTCATAGGTGCCCCTGAGATTGAAATTCCTGATGAATATCGCGAGGTTGTGAAACACAAAGCTGGAACCACTGTCGAGCTTAGATTTGGAATCATTGCCAAACCAGCACCGACAATTGAGTGGTACAAGGACAGAAAGGAACTTGAGTCCGGTGCCCAGGCTCAGCTGGTACAGAAGAACGCTGCTGATAGTTCCACTCTTATCATCAGAGATACCACACGTCTCAACTCTGGAACATATGAGATGAGGCTCAAAAACTCTTTGGGCTCAGCATATGCCTACGTCAGAGTACAAATTCTTGGTACGTATTGCTCCTTATAATTTATATTGTGGTACCTATATGTCTACATTGTTGGCACAGTATCAAAAATCATATGGAAAATTACTCAATACAAACGTATCTCTAATTAGCAAATAACCAAAACAATTAATGTGCAAAGTGACATAGTATTCTTCAAATGTTTTGTCATTATTAGATAAACCAGGACCACCACCTGGCGAGATTCAGCTCAAGAAGGTCACTGCTAACAGTATCACCATAATGTGGGATCCTCCTGAGGACGAGGGTGGCGCAATGGTAACCCACTACATTGTGGAGAAACGGGAGGCCAGCAGAATTCAATGGTCCATTATCTCAGAGAATTGGGCGGAATGTATTGTGAATGTCCCAAGACTGATCAAAGGCAATGAGTACATCTTCAGAGTCCGAGGAGTGAACAAATATGGAGTTGGAGACCCACTGGAATCTGAACCCGTAGAAGCAAAGAATGCATTTGGTAAGGATAAAACAAGCAACATCTGTCCAGCTACCTGAACATAGCTGGACAGATGTATTTTGGTCCCAACGTGATCTAACATGCATATATTTTTTTGCAGTTCCTCCAAGTCAACCTTCCAAGCCTCAAGTCACCATGATCACACACTCCTCAATGACGGTGGTATGGGAAAGACCTGGAATTGATGGCGGAAGTGACATTGATGGATATTACCTGGAAAAACGAGAGAAGACAAGCTTGCGTTGGTTCAAGGTTATCAAAAACACCATTCGTGATACAAGACAGAAAGTCAGCAACCTGCTCACAGGAAAGGACTATCAATATCGTGTATGTGCTGTCAATAAGGCTGGAGCTGGTCCATACTCCGAAGAGTCTGACCTCTTCAAAGCTGCTGATGCAGTTGGTATGTTATTCTCCTCATTGCCATCCTGGAACATAACATTTACATTTGGGATATTTGGCAGACACTCTTATCCACAACAACTTACAGTCAGAACATAGCATGTTTCATGTTTCTTCTACTACTTGTTCATTACATTTCTCTTACATTTGACAATGTATTTTTTCTTAATTTTAGACCCACCAGGTGAACCAACCAAACTCAGAGTGGTCGACTCCACCAAAACATCCATCACCCTGGGCTGGGTGGCGCCAGTGTATGATGGTGGCAGCGAGATCACCAGCTACATCGTTGAGCAGATGACCTCTGAAGAAAGGGAATGGGCTGTCATCAGCCACAATGGAGAAGTGAGGACAACAGAGTATGTTGTGAATCACCTGAAACCAGGAACCTATTACTTCTTCCGTGTATCTGCTGTCAACTGTCTGGGACCCAGTCAACCAATCGAGATGTACCAGCCTGTTCAATCCAAGGATATTCTTGGTTCGTATTCAAATATTCACAACATTCTATTAATATGTTAACATTGTACTTATTGCACTAGTATCAAATCTCTTACCTATTTTTCTATCTCTCCTATCTGTCTAACAGAGGAGGCCGATCTTGATTTGGATGTTCCCATGACGACTCAATACACCGCCAAGGCTGGAAGGGATATTGAGGTGTTTATTCCTCTGAAGGGCAGACCTGCACCAAACTGCACATGGAGAAGACATGACAAGAATATGGCCAGCGATGCAAGATACACTATCACCAGCACAGAACGTACAACAGTTCTTGTCATTCCAAAGGTCACCCGCGACGACTGCGGCAAATACTACCTGGAGATTGAGAACGGTGTTGGCGAGTCCAAGTTCATCACTGTGTCTGTCAAGGTTCTTGACACCCCATCCACTTGCCAAAAACTGATCATCAAGAATGTCACCAGAGGCAAGTTGACCCTGAGCTGGGAAGCTCCTCTGATCGATGGTGGTTCCCCAATCACCAACTACATTGTGGAGAAGAAAGACGCTAACAACAGAGCGTATACAGTCGTGTCATCAGAGTGCCCCAACACATCATACAAGATTGACGGTCTGTCAGATGAAATCGCCTACTTCTTCAGAGTGTCTGCTGAGAATGAGCATGGTACTGGTGATACATGTGAGACTGCAGAGCCAGTCAGGGCCACTGAGACCCCCGGACCAGTCAAAGAGCTGGTCATGACAGACGCTACTAAGACATCAGTGACTCTTCACTGGACCAAGCCTGACCATGATGGAGGTAGCCACATTTCAGACTATGTCATTGAGACGAAAACTAAAGAAGAAGAAACCTGGACTGTTGCTACAACATGCAAGCGTTGCACATGTGAAGTTACAAACCAGAAGGAAAATTCTGTTGTGAACTTTAGAGTGTTTTCTAAGAATGAGAAGGGCATCAGTGACTTCTCTCAGATTGGGCCCATAACAGTAAAGGAGTTCATTATTCCACCTGAGGCCAACATGATAGATTATCCAAATGGCGAACTCTTTGTTCGTGTCGGTCAAAACATCCATATTGAGATGCCATTTAAGGGTAAACCAAAGCCATCTGTTGGATGGATGAAGGAAAACATTCCTTTGAAAGAAAGTGAACAGATTCGCTTCCGTGAAACAGACAACAGAGTGTCTATAACAGTCAGAAGCGCAAAGAAAGAGAATGCAGGCCTATACACATTGGTTCTGAACAACAAGCTTATCAAGAACTTCTTTGACATCAATGTGATCACTCTCGGACCCCCCTCTGTGCCAGTTGGACCGGTCCGATTTGATGAGGTCAAAGCACAGGGCATCATTATATCTTGGGATGAACCACAGGACAATGGAGGTGGAGACATCACTTGCTACAGTGTGGAGAAACGAGAGATGGCCCAGGCTAACTGGAAGATGGTTTGCTCCAGTGTGGTGAGGACAACGTTCAAGATACCCAACCTGGTCAAGGGCACAGAGTACCAGTTTAGAGTACGTGCAGAGAACAAATACGGAGTGAGCGATCCTTTAAATTCACCAGACGTGATCGCCCAACACCAGTACATGCCACCAGGTGCACCAGGAAAACCAGTCACATACAACGTTACCAGTGACGGCATGACTATTCAATGGGAAGCACCCAGCTTTGATGGCGGCTCACCAATCACTGGCTACCATGTTGAGAAGAAGGACAGAAACAGCCTGCTGTGGACTAAAGTAAATTCCAGCATCATCTCTGCCCGTGACTACAGAATCATTCAGTTGATTGAAGGACTGGAGTATTCCTTCAGAGTCTATGCAGAGAATAATGCTGGCCTGAGTCCCGTCAGTGAACAGAGCAAACATGCCCTCGCAATCTCCCCAGTTGGTGAGTACAAAATATTTATGACTGTCTATGACAGATGTTATAATGTCTTGTGTAGCTGTTATAACGGCTTTATGAATGCATACATAACGGGGACTACAATAAAGTGTTACCTTGTCGTTTTTTCCTCAATGAACAGTCTGCTATCATGAACATACATACTTTGTGAACATACACTACTTCAGCAACCTGACCTTTCCTTTCCCCCCTAGATCCACCTGGTACGCCTAACGTCATTGATGTCACAAGAGATACTGTCACTCTCAAATGGGATATACCCAAGAAAGATGGAGGATTTAAGATTGTGGCATACAGTGTGGAGAGACGTCAAGGTAGAGGCAAATGGTTGAGATGCAACTTCACCGACATAAATGATTTGCAATTCACCATCACCGGACTTTCTGCTGGTGATCGCTATGAATTCAGAGTGATTGCCAGAAATGCTGTCGGTACAGTCAGTCCACCCTCACAGTCATCGGGCTATGTCATGACCAAAGATGAAAGTGGTAATTATACATTATATTAAATATACATTATACTGTACGTTATACAACCTGTTTATTTTGTCTGGCTATCTAAGTTTGTCTCTATGTGATTACATTTATCATTAATGTCATGTTTTTGTGTCTCTCTCTGTTTAGTTTCTCCCGACATTGAGTTCAGAGCCGACACTGCGCTTGTGTACAAGGCTGGTGAAAACATCAAACTAAACTGTAGTATCACGGGTCGACCAGTGCCTCAGGTCATATGGTACAAGGACGGTAAAGAGATTGACAAGATGATGTTGATTGATATTACCACTAACATCGGCTCCAGCCACCTGTTCATCAGAGATGCTGATCGCGACCATCGCGGAGTGTACATGGTGGAAGCCAAGAACAGCTCTGGAACAAAGACAGAGAGTGTCAACATCAGAGTCTCAGGTTGGTTTATAGATAAATAGAGTTACATCATTTATTTTCTCTCAAATTGTGATGCAGATGATTTAACAACAAGTGGGTGGATTCATGCTTACCATTAACAATGTATGCTTTCTTTAGATACCTCTGGAGCACCTGAGGGACCAGTGCGTTTCACTGGTATCACTGCAGAAAAGGCAACTGTCTGGTGGAACCCCCCAGAGAACGATGGATGTGCTGCAATCCTCTGTTATACAGTGGAAAAGAGAGAAACATCTAGGATCTCCTGGGCAATGATGACAAGCAAGTGTGAAGCTTGTTCATTCAACGCCACCAAGCTGATCAAGGGCAACGAGTACCAGTTCCGTATCTCTGCTGTCAATAAGTTCGGAGTTGGACGTCCTCTCGACTCTGATCCATTCATTGCACAGATGCAATTCAGTAAGTTCCATCAAACAACAAGATCTAAAGAGATGACTGACACATAGAATTATTTGTTATTAACTTCAATTATTATGTTTAACTAAAACAAACAAATGTTTTGTTTCACAGCCGTTCCAGAAGCCCCAGGAACACCAGACGCCACAAATGTGACTGGAGACACCATCACAATAGGCTGGACAAGACCCAGATCAGATGGTGGAAATGAGATCAAACACTACATCCTGGAGAGACGTGAGAAGAAGAGCTTGCAATGGGTGAAGGTTTCATCCAAGAGGCCAATCACTGAGCTCAGACACAGAGTGACACACCTGAACGAAGGTAATGAGTATGAATTCCGTGTCATGGCTGAAAACGGTGCCGGAATCGGACCAGCAAGCAGCACATCAAGACTCTTCAAGTGCAGAGAGCCTACAAGCGCTCCAAGTGCTCCTTCTCTGGTGAAGGTCACCGACTCCACAAAGTCGTCTGTCACCCTGGAATGGATCAAGCCTGTGTTTGACGGTGGTATGGAGATCATTGGCTACGTCATTGAGATGTGCAAGGCAAGCCTTAATGAATGGCACCAAGTCAATAGAGCAACTTGCATCAACACAACATACACCGCTAAAGGTTTAACGGCTGGTGAGGAATATAGGTTCCGTGTGCGTGCAGTGAATGGGTCTGGAAAAGGAGAAGCATGTGTAGTTCCTAATCCAGTGCAAGCTGTTGATAGACTGACATCACCAGAAATCACACTTGATGCAGACTTCAAACAGACACACGTTGTGAAGAACGGGGCCACCGTCACTCTTCATATTGCCTTCTGTGGTAAACCAGCTCCGCTGGCTACATGGACCAAGGCAGGTGGAGAACTTGGTGTTATGGCAGATGTCAACACAACTGACACATACAGTACCTTGACCATTGAGAGCTGTACCAGATTTGACTCTGGAAAATACACCTTGTTGCTTGAGAACAACGGTGGCCGCAAATCTATCACATTGACCGTAAAGGTGCTTGATACACCTGGACCTCCAGGAGCTATCAGCTTCAAGGATGTGACCAGGGGAGCTCTGACAATGCTGTGGGACGCTCCAGCCAACGACGGCGGAGCCCGTATTCAGCACTACATCGTAGAAAAGCGTGAGGCTAGTCGTCTCAGCTGGAAGTCAGTCAGCGAAAAATCCTCACGCCAAATGATCAGAATGACCAACCTAGAAATAGGTGTACCTTACCTGTTCAGAGTCATCGCTGAAAATATGTATGGCAGAGGAGAACCCTGTGAGATGACTGAACCGATTACTGCAACTGAGGTCCCTGCTCCACCCAAGAGTCTTGACGTCATTGACACTACTAATTCTACTGCTATCTTGGCCTGGCTGAAACCTGAACACGACGGTGGCAGCCGCATCACAGGTTACATTGCTGAGGCCAAAGCAAAGGGCTCTGATCGCTGGATTGTTGGCGGTCAAACCAAACACCTAAAGTTAGTCATTGACGGCTTGATTGAGAACACAGAATATGACTTCCGTGTCAAGGCTATCAATGAGGCTGGTATCAGTGTCCCAAGAGATGCCTTAGCATCCGTTGTCATCAAGGAGCCCAAGATTGAGCCCACAGCAGATCTCAGTGGCATAAATAACCAGCTCATCACATGCAAGACTCACAATGCATTCACCATTGATATCCCCATCAGTGGCAGACCAGCTCCAAAGGCCACCTGGAAACTGGAGGAGATGAAGCTAAAAGAGACGGATAGAGTGATCATCAAGACTACTACAGAAAGGACCACCCTGGTGGTAAAAGACAGCAAGAGAGGAGACAGTGGAAAATATTACCTCACTCTGGACAATGCCGCCGGACTGAAGACATTTGCTGTTACTGTCAACGTTGTTGGAAGACCCACTCCACCAGTAGGACCCATTGAAATCTCTGAAGTGTCATCAGAGGGCTGCTCATTGGCTTGGACAGCACCAGAGGATGACGGTGGAACAGATATCGACAACTACATTGTTGAGAAACGTGAATCTGGATCTACATCCTGGCAAGTGGTGAACTCAAGTTGTAAACGCACCACGATCAAAGTAAGCCATCTGACCAAATACATGGAGTACACCTTCCGTGTCTCTGCTGAGAGCAAGTATGGCGTGAGCAAGTCCATTGAGTCTTCAGCTGTTGTCATTGAGCATCCATTTGGTAAGTTCATGTGTAAAATCAATTTACATTTGCTTTAATGGTTTGAAAATGTGAAGACACTAATAATGAATTGTTTTGTCTTATTCTCAATATCAGTTCCACCAAGTCCACCAACTCGCCCAGATGTGGTGTCAGTATCTGCTACGGCTATTGGCATCAAGTGGGATCTGCCATACGCTGATGGCGGCAGTAAGGTGACTGGATACTGGATAGAGAAGAAGGAGAGAAACACCATTCTTTGGGTCAGGGAGAACAAGCTTCCATGCCTGGATACCCAATACAAAGTCTCTAGTCTCATTGAAGGCCTGGAGTACCAGTTCAGAGTTTATGCTATGAATATTTCTGGTCTCAGCAAAGCCAGTGAGGCCTCAAGATCAGTAGTGGCTTTGAACCCAGTCGGTAAGTGCAACATTGAAAAGGACATTTTTCTAAATATTTGGACTCTCTGGAATGTTCCATGTTGACCTTTGTACTGATTGTACATTCTCATTTTGTCTCCATGTAGATCCTCCTGGTAAACCTGAGGTGACTGATGTCACAAGGTCCTCAGTAACTATTGCATGGGGTATACCATTCAATGATGGTGGCAGCAAGATTGTCGGATACATCGTTGAGCGCAAGCCATGGAGTGATGATGAGTGGGATAATGCCCGCTGGTTGAAATGTAACTACACCACCATCACAGAGACTCACTTCACAGTTGGAGGACTGGGTGAAGCAGAAATCTTTGAATTCCGTGTCATTGCCAAAAATGGAGCCGGAGTTCACAGTGCACCATCTGAAACAACAGGACCGATCACCTGCAAGGACGAATACAGTAAGATACTACTGTTAGATACTGTTACATTACTGTCAAGTTTATGCATATGTATATATATATATATACACATATTTATATATTAATATATATATATGTATTATTTTATAATTTATATTTTATTTTTGTCTTATAGCTCCTCCCAAGGCTGAACTTGACAGCTCTCTTGTTGGAGAGCATGTCACTATCCGGGCTGGATCAGACCTGGTCCTTGATGGTGTAATTGGTGGTAAACCCGAACCCATAGTATGGTGGGCCAAAGGTGACAAGGTGCTGGAGCTGGGAGAGAAATACTCCCTGACATACACCAGTTCAAGAGCCATGGCCATCATCAAGTCCTGCAACAGAAACGACACAGGAAGATACGTTCTGACCGTGAAGAACGCCAGTGGAACCAAGACAGCGTCTGTCAATGTTAAAGTACTCGGTAAGAACATAAAGTAGATACAAAGACATATACATTTGCAATGACATGGAAACAAAATAGTTTTCAACTAAATGTATTTTCACACTGACTATTACTATAATACAGTGGTGGTTGGTGCCGTTTAAGATGAGGGAGGACAATGATTTTTTTTAGATGAGCATGGTCTTACTGTATTTCTATTACAGCATGTTGGATGACTCTCATTCATATTCCATTCACCCAGCTCATTTTCCCTATACCCATCATGAGATTGCTACAACGTAGCCTATGAATGGAAGTTTACAACGTAGGTGCACAGGTTGAGAGAAATTTGAGTAATCAAGGTGACAGACAGTGACACATTCAATACTGCCTTGAACACTCTTCCCTGCGTCTAGCTGATCTAGGGTGTAATCATTAGTCCAATAGTTGCAAACGAGAGTTCAGGTATGTTTATCCCCGTTTTGTTCTGTTTGCTTCCATTTAAGAATCGGCTGAATGACTACACCCCTGATCACACGCAAACACAGTTAACTTTCATAGCAGCCACATACATGATCACTTTGATAGTTGTAGCTATAATTCCTTCTTGCATCTACACGCTCTGGCACCGGTTACTTGAGGTAATATGTACATGTAGGTAGAGTTATTAAAGTGACTATGCATAGATAACAACAGAGAGTAGCAGTGGTGTAAAGTGGGGGTGGGGGGAGCAATGCAAATAAACTGGGTAACCATTTGATTAGATACTCAGGAGTCTTTTGGCTTGGGTTAGAAGCTGTTTAGAAGCCTCTTGGACCTAGACTTGGCACTCCGGTACCGCTTGCCGTGCGGTAGCAGAGAGAACAGTCGCATAGCTAAGTAAATGAAAGTGAAAAAATAAATATATATATACATAGCTCTCTCTCTTTTTTTTGTATTCTTTTTTTACCCCTTTTTCTCCACAATTTTGTGGTATCCAATTGGTAGTTACAGTCTTGTCTCATCGCTGCAACCCCCGTACGGACTCGGGAGAGGCGAAGGTCGAGAGCCGTGCGTCCTCCGAAACACAACCCAACCAAGCCGCACTGCTTCTTGACCCAATGCCCACTTAACCCGGAAACCAGCCGCACCAATGTGTCGGAGGAAATACCGTACACCTTGCGACTGTATCAGCGTGCACTGCGCCCGGTCCGCCACAGGTGTCACTAGTACGCGATGGGACAAGGACATCACTGCCGGCCAAACCTTCCCCTAAACAGGACAACTCTGGGCCAATTGTGCGCCGCCCCATGAGTCTCCCGGTCGCGACCGGCTGCGACAGAGCCTGGACTCGAACGCAGAATCTCTAGTGGCACAGCTAGCTCTCTCTCTTTCTCTCTCTCTTGCTTCTCCTTCATTTTTGAAGAAATTGTTGTGTTCAAAACTGTTCAACTATTGTCTTTCTCTCTCTTTGAGTCAACTACTCACCACATGTTATGCATTGCATTGCTAGCTAGCTGTAGCTTATGCTTTCAGTACTAGATTCATTCTCTGATCCTTTGATTGGATGAATCACATGTCAGTTCTTGCTGCAAGAGCTCTGATAGGTTCTCCGGAAGTTGTCATAATTACTGTGTAAGTCTACAGAAGGGGGTGACAACCATGAGCCTCCTAGGTTTTGTATTGAAGTCAATGTACCCAGAGGAAGACGGAAACTAGCTGTCCTACAGAGTGCTGTTGAGGCTACTGTAGACCTTCATTGCAAAACAGTGTGTTTTAATCAATTATTTGGTGACGTGAATATATTTAGTATAGTATAGCTTTCTCTAAAAAGGATAACTTTTTATAATGTTTCACAATTAAATTTTTATGAAATTCACTGTGGAGGATGGTCCTCCCCTTCCTCCTCTGAAGAGCCTCCACTGTTATAATAACACCATTTAATGTTTCACTCTGTAATTCCAGATACACCAGGGCCTCCTGAGGAAAAGGTCACAATCACCAGGGTGACAGATGAGAAGTGCACTGTGTCTTGGAAGATCCCTCTGGAGGATGGTGGAGATCTTGTCACTCATTACATTGTTGATAGACGTGAGACCAGCAGACTCAACTGGGTGATCATGGAGACCGAGTGCAAGACTCTGTCCTGTGTCAGCTCCAAACTGATCAAGAACAACGAGTACGTCTTCCGTGTCAGAGGAGTAAACAAGTTCGGACCTGGTGTGCCCTTGGAGTCCGAGCCTGTCATCGCCAGAAACGCATACAGTAAGCATGCATTCAGTGGCCATGTCATTTTAATAGATGCAATACAATTTTTGTCTTATTCAAAGCCCAAACCTTATTAAACATGTTTTATTTTCCTTTATCATTGCAGCTGTCCCATCACAACCTGGAGCACCAGAAGTCACGGCTGTAGGAAAGGAGCACGTCATCATTGAATGGATGAAACCTGAAAGTGATGGTGGAAGTGAGATCAAGAATTACCTGGTGGACAAACGTGAGAAGAGCAGTTCCAGATGGACCAGGGTCAATAAGACCTTTACCATCTATGACATCCGCCTGAAGATCTCTGGTTTGCTGGAAGGCAGTGACTACCAGTTCCGTGTTACAGCTGTGAATACAGCTGGAAACAGCCAGCCAAGTGAAGCCTCTCAGTATGCCTACTGTAGAGAGCCAACATGTACGTGATCAAAAAGTCATAGTCTAGATTTTAGTAACCATATGAGTTCTATCTTTATAATCTTACCGTTGACTTATGGTTGACTTTTGAAACACTGAAACACTGCTGCTGTTGAATGACTCATACTATATTTTGTGTTTTCCAGACACTCCAGCCCCTCCTTCAATTCCACGTGTGGTAGATTCCACCAAGCATAGCATTAGCTTGCAATGGACCAGACCCATGTATGATGGTGGCGCTGATGTTGTTGGCTACGTGGTGGAGGTGCTTGAGGAAGGGACCGAGCAGTGGTACAGGGCCACTCAGAAGACTTTGAAGACCAATTCGTTTGTTGCCACTGGACTTCAAAGCAACAAGAAGTACAGTTTCCGTGTCGCAGGAGTCAATAGCAATGGCACTGGGGAATTCAGCGAACCTAGTGTGGAAATTGAGCCTGTTGAGAAACTCTGTACGTTTGTTCTTATGCTTTTACTGTCAATAATTCACAATGGCAGCATTTTTGTATGTAAAGGGTTAACCTGGTATAACTGCAGTTTATACCAATGTCTACATTGAATCAAATACCCTCTTTTTAGACTTATAGTTTGTATATGTGCTGTTATTATGTTGTAAACGTGCTGTAATTCTTTGTCACAACAGCAATCCCTGATCTTGAGCTTCCTGATGATCTGAAGAAGATTGTGTGTCTGAGAGCTGGTAACACTCTTAGGCTGTTCGTCAATGTGGCTGGAAGACCGGCTCCTGTACTGACCTGGAGGAAACCTGGCATTGACCTGCAGAGCCGTGGGTTCATTGATACAACTGATAGTTACACTCAACTGATCGTTGAGAAGGTCCATCGTTACGATGCCGGCAAATACACCATTGAGGCTGAAAATCCATCTGGCAAGAAGTCAGCAACCATTCTCGTCAAAGTTTATGGTATGTTAGCGGTTACGTTGACATACTTAAGATGGTTAAATGATTAAGAACTATCTGTGAACCATATAATTACATATAGAATAGTGAATCATCATGTGCTGTGAACAGTCAGTTAATCCTTTCTGTATTTTCCAGATACTCCTGGACCACCTGGTTCAGTTAGAGTCAAAGACTACACAAAGGAGTCTGTCGTCATCACATGGGACGTACCAACTATTGACGGCGGAGCCCCTGTGAACAACTACATTATTGAGAAACGTGAAGCTTCAATGAAATCCTACAAAACAGTTACAACAGAATGCAGGAAGACCTTGTTCAGAATTACTGGCCTGGAGGAATCAGTACACTACTTCTTCAGAGTGTTACCAGAGAACATATACGGTGTAGGAGAACCATGTGAAACCCCTGAATCAGTGTTGGTCTGTGAAGTACCCAGCCTCCCGCAGGATCTGCACATTGTGGATATTGGAAAGTCCTCCGCCTTACTTAACTGGGAGAAACCTCTTCATGATGGTGGAAGCAGACTGACGGGCTACGTCATTGAAGCTAACATCGTTGGATCAGACAGATGGAGTGCAGTGGCCACCGTTAAACAGTCCATGTCCCGGCACACCGTCACTGGTCTGACAGAGAAGGAGACGTATCTCTTCAGAATCAGAGCTACCAACACCAGAGGAGTTAGCGAGCCTAGGGAGATTACAGGACCTGTGGTCATTCAGGAACAACTACGTATGTTATATTCTGATTCTTATGCTACACACATGGCAGTTAATCTATTTAATATATGAAAGGTTTGATACATCTTCAGATGGTCTAATTTTCCCTCAAAATATTTCCTTTTACAGTGGCGCCCTATATTGATCTGGCCGGCATTCCACAGAAGGTTGTCCATGTGCCAGCCGGCAAACCAATCGACCTCAATATTCCTATAAAGGCCAGACCTGCTCCAGTTTGCACCTGGTCCTTCAATGGTGCTAAAATGAAGGATAGTCTTGACCGGGTTAAGATTGAGTCTAATGGAAAATACACCAAACTGACTGTCCGTGAGACAACCATTGATGACACTGGTAGCTACACTCTTCAAGTAAAGAATTCTGTAGGAACTGCGACAGAGATACTTAAAATTATCATTCTTGGTAAGTGTGTGTGTTCTTGGTAAGCGTCCATACTTGTGTTTGTGTGTTCTTATGTTTTTGTATTGGAATATTCTAAATACAACCGTCTGCTTATTTCTGTCTAGATAAACCTGGAATACCTATTGGACCGATCACAGTTGATGCCGTTGATGCCACATCTGTAACGGTCAGCTGGGAGCCACCAGAGAAGGATGGCGGTGCCAACGTTAGTGGCTATGTTGTTGAGCAGCGTGACGCTCACCGCCCCGGATGGCTACCAGTGTCCGAATCTGTCACAAGACCCACATTCAAGTTCACCAGATTGTCTGAGGGAACTGAATACGTGTTCCGTGTGGCTGCAACAAACCGCTTCGGCATTGGGGGATTCTTGCAGTCTGAAGTTGTTGAATGCAAGAGTCTCAAGAGTAAGTCATCATAAATCCTAAAACACAGTACATTTCACCTTTTGACAAAATGTATTATACACTATAATTAAAACACCAAAACAATGTACTTCATTTTGAGGAAGTTAAAGGAAAGGGATGATGGTGGCTATAACCGATCTCATGTGAAATCTCGAATCTCTCCACAGCCGTACCCAGTGCACCAAACCGACCTGATGTACTGGATGTGACTCATGAGGGAATGACCATCACATGGCAGCCACCAGAAGAAGATGGAGGCTCCCAGGTGTCTGGATATATAATTGAGCGTAAGGAGGTCAGATCTGAAAGGTGGATGAGCATCGTTAAGAACCCAGTCACCATGACCAGATACAGATCATCAGGTCTGTGCGAAGGCAATGAGTATGAGTTCCGCGTGATCGCCCTCAACTCCAGAGGCTCGAGCAAACCCAGTATGGCATCTAAACCAGCTATCGCCATGGATCCCATCGGTATGCATATGTAATCCTGTCGTTAGTTGTTGTGTCCCATATTAGAAACATTGAAATAAGCAGTAAATTATGTAATTACTATGTTTAACTTTTTTGTAATGTGTTATTCAACGCAATGATTTATGGGTCAAAATGTCCTTGCAACTTAGTTTCTACCATTTTCAAACTTGTGTGTATGACCAAAACTATTATATTTGTCTTTATCTAAACAGAGCCTCCTAGTGCACCACAGTTCCCCATGGTCACAGACACAACCAGAACGTCTGTGTCTCTAGCCTGGAGTCCTCCAGAGGAAGAGGGTGGTTCTGTCATCACTGGTTATCTGATTGAGATGCAGAAGGTGGACCAGGTGGAATGGACCATGTGCAACACGACACCCATAAAGATCTGTGAATACACTCTGACGCACATGCCTCAGGGAGCTGAGTACAAGTTCCGTGTGATGGCCTGCAACGCTGGTGGACCCGGAGAGCCAGTCGAGATCCCAGGAATCGTCAAGGTTACAGAAATGCTTGGTAAGGGATAAAAATATGTGTATAGCGTGCCAGGAAGAGCTGAATTTTGTATTTTGCTTTTGAAGCTTGTGTCAAATGTGAACTAACTTAATGTCTGTTTGCTTCATTTCAGACTATCCCGATTATGAACTGGACCTCAAATATGAAGAAGGCTATGTGGTCAGACAGGGAGGAGTCATCAGGCTGTCTGTGCCCATCAAGGGTAAACCAGTCCCTATTTGCAAGTGGACAAAGGAAGGCCGAGATATCTCTCACAGAGCTATGATTGCCACCAATGATGATATCACTGAACTTGTGATCAAAGAAGCCCACAGAGATGATACTGGCACATATGACCTGGTCCTGGAGAACAAATGTGGCAGGAAGGCTGTCTACATCAATGTTAAAGTGATTGGACGTCCAGACGCACCGGAAGGTCCTCTTGAGTTTGATGATATCCAGGCTCGCTCTGTAAGAGTCAGCTGGAGACCTCCCTCTGAAGACGGTGGCTCTGATATCCTGGGTTACATCGTTGAAAGGCGAGAGGTATCAAAGGTAGCATGGTACACTGTGGACTCAAGAGTGGTGGACACAGCTCTGGTGGTCAAGGGGCTGAAGGAGAATGTTGAATACCATTTCAAGATCACTGCTGAAAACCAGTTTGGTGTGAGCAGATCTCTCAAATCAGATGAATGTGTCACTCCAAAGACACCGCTGTGTAAGTATTTTTGAATGTTCATAATTCTTGTCCTGCAACCATAAAATGTGTTTTCTTGTGTTATCACTCCTCAGTTCTTCTATTTACAATTATGCAATTCTCATTTCTATACAACAGCTCCACCAGAACCTCCAATCAACCCACCAGAAGTTATGGATGTCACAAAGAGCACTGTTGCTCTATCTTGGGGCAGACCAAAGGATGATGGTGGCGCCCGCATTACAGGATACTACGTTGAGAGGAGAGAGGTGTCCACAGAGAAGTGGGTGCGTCACAACAAGACACACATCACCACTACAATGTACACTCTCACTGGACTCATCCCTGATGCTGAATATCTGTTCCGTGTCGTGGCACAAAACGACATCGGTCAGAGTGAACCTGGACCAGTATCTGAAAATGTTATATGCAAAGATCCATTCGGTATGTATTTAATAGGCCTTTCGATTATACATTTAAAGCTGCAATATGTAACTTTTTGGGTGACCCGACAAAATGAAAATAGAAATTATAGTTATAGATCTGTCAATCTCATTGAAAGAAAGTGTAAGAAGTGTTCTATGTGTGCTAATGATATGCTTCCTGTTCTTAAGTTTTGTTTTTGCGTCTTTTACGCTCAGTTTCAAACAGCTGAAATTACAATATTTCTGGTTATGGAACAGATATTTCACAGCGGTTTAGATGGTACAATGATTTTCTACACAATGACGTCTTGTTTTGTCAAAAACTGAAATTAGGCGAACTATTAGAATTTTAGCAAACAGGAAATGGCGATTTCTGCATATTGCACCTTTAATAATACATATAAATATTATAAATAATAAAATACTTGAATAAGATGAATTTTTGTAATTGCATGGTTACTTCTCTCTCTTTGAATAGACAAACCCAGTCAACCAGGTGAGATTGATATAATCTCCGTTGCCAAAGACTGCATCACTATTCACTGGCTGCGCCCAGAATGCGATGGTGGCAAAGAGATCCTGGGTTACTGGATTGAGTTCAGACAGTCAGGTGAAAGTGCCTGGAAGAAATGCAACAAGGAGCGTTCCAAGGACAGACAGTTCACCATGGGTGGTCTGATGGAGGCAACAGAGTATGAGTTCAGAATCCTTGCAGAAAATGAAACAGGAATGAGTAGACCTCGCAGGACCGCCATGGGCATCAAGACTAAACTGAGCTGTAAGTTGGCATAATATTTTCATAAAATACTCTAAGCGCCTTAGATTACAAAAATCATTGATTACAAATTATCATTGCCATTCATTAGAAATAATGTTCATGCTCTGTTTATGTTTCAACAGTGGGAGAGGCTCCTAGTCTCAAGGAAGACATGGCAGATGTCATCACAAAACTTGGTGAATCAGGAACTCTGACATGCCAGATTATTGGACGTCCCCTTCCTGACATCAGATGGTACAGATATGGCAAGGAGCTGATCCAGAGCCGCAAGTACAAGATGAGTTCTGATGGTCGCAACCATTCACTGACAGTGGCCACAGATGAACAGGAAGATGAGGGCATATACACTTGCAGGGCCGCCAATGAAGCCGGTGAAACAGAGTCCAGCGGCAAGCTGCGCTTGCAGGCCGCACCTGCTTTCCACCCTGGATTCCCATTGAAGGAGAAATACACTGCAGGGTGTGGAACAAGTCTTCGTCTCCATGTTGTCTACATTGGCCGTCCAATTCCTCAAATCATGTGGTTCTATGCAAAGAAGCCGCTCAACGCGTCTGAAAACGTGATAATTGAAAACACTGAGAGTTACACTCATCTGGTTGTAAGGAATGTACAGCGCAAAACAAATGCTGGAAGATACAAGGTGCAATTGACCAACAAATTTGGAACTGTTGAAACCACACTCAAGGTTGAAATTCAAGGTAACAATAATTTTTTTACTATTATTGAAATAATATAATTGCTTATTTTATAAACATAACCAATTTTTTGCATGACCAACAGAGAATTTGTTATCTAAATGTTGATTTTTACCATTTTTTTCAGATAAACCTACCAAACCCGAGGGACCTATTGTTGTTGATGCTGTGTTGAAGAGCGCAGTGATCATCAGCTGGAAACCACCGAAGGATGACGGTGGATCAATGATCACCAACTACATTGTGGAGAAACGAGAAGCAAAGGAAGGCGAGCAGTGGCATCTGGTGTCATCATCAGTCTCAGGAAACACTTGCAGGATTCCAAATCTGATTGAAAGTGCTGGATACTACTTCCGTGTTTCTGCTCAGAACCAATATGGAGTCAGTGAGGCACTTGAAGTTCCTGGTGTTCTCATTATCAAAAGTCCATTCGGTAAGTATGCTTGTTGACAATGATAAATATATCACATAGATCATGTTTACTGTAACGGTTAAGAGAATAATGCACTTCTATGACATCGCTCTCATTGTCTGTTCCTCAGAAAAACCTGGAATTCCCATGCAGCCTGTTGTCACAGAAGTGACCAACGATTCTTGTCTTGTGTTCTGGAAACCACCAAAAGACGATGGAGGTGCAAAGATAAAGAACTATTTCCTTGAAAAACGAGAGAAGAAACAGAACAAATGGATCACTTGTACATCCAATAAAATCCATGAGACACATTTCGCTGTAAAAGGCCTTCTTGAGGGCTTTGAGTATGAGTTCCGTGTGAAATGTGAAAACATGGGTGGTGAGAGTGATTGGAGTGAGGTGTCAGAGGCCATCATTCCCAAATCAGGTCTCACAATGAAACCTCCTGTCTTCAGAGAAGAAATGAGACCAGAGATGATTGTGAAGTTTAGATCCAATGCTACATTTGTCACCAAAATTGTTGGACATCCCATCCCCGCCGTGAAATGGTATAAGAATGGCAAAGAAATTGTTGCAGATGGTACCAAACTCAAATTGCAAGAATTCAAGGGAGGTTATTACCAACTTGTTATTGCTAATGCCGAGGACAGCGACGCAGGTGTCTATCAAGTCAGGGCAACAAACCAGGGAGGATCCATCTCTACAACAGTGAATCTGACTGTTGAAGGTAAACATTTTTGATAGGCTGTTGAAAAGTGTTTTAAGAGGACATTTTGTGTTACACATACATCTTTTGATAATAAAACAAGTTTGAATCCCCTTACATTTGATAAAAAATGTAGGTCATTTAGAATTGTATATATATATAAGTATTGATATACTCAATTAATTTATATTCTTTCTTTTCTCCTCCAGTTCCTGCCAAGATCCACCTACCTCAAGAACTGCAAGGCATGGGAGCAGTTCATGCTGTAAAGGGTGAAGTGGTTACCATTAAGATTCCAATCAGTGGCAAGCCCGACCCTCAAATCCAATGGCAAAAGGGACCAGAGATCATGGGATCATCTGCTCACACTCAAGTGATTGTCACAAGATCATTTACTTCACTCGTCTTCCCCAAAGGAGTTCAGAAGAAGGATACAGGTTACTATGTAATCACTGCCAAGAACAGATTCGGAGTTGACAAACAGACCATTGAAGTTGCCGTGGCAGATGTACCAGATCCTCCTAAGGGCATTAAAGTCAGTGAAATCACTAGAGATTCCATCACTCTAACCTGGAGTCCTCCAGAAAAAGATGGCGGAAGCCCTATCATTAACTACATTATTCAGAAGTGCCCCACATCAGGTGACAGGTGGATCCGCGCAGGCCAAACCAACGAGCCTAAATACACAATGATCGCTCTGTTTGGCAAGACGAAATACCAGTTCCGTGTCATTGCGGAGAACCAGTTTGGTCTGAGCGATCATTCTGAACCAACTGAGCCTGTTACAACAATAGAAGATAAATCCGTTATCAGAAACTATGATGAAGAAGTTGATGAAGCTAGAGAAATCACCAAAGAGGAGGCACCACATTCATCAAAGATCAAGATGGTGGCTGCCCAGTACACAATTTCTGAAGAGCTGGCACGTGCCGGAACATTTGGCGTTGTTCATCGCTGTGTTGAAAACAAGTCCAAGAAGACATTCATGGCCAAGTTTATCAAGATCAAAGGTACTGATCAGGAGCTGGTTGCTAGGGAAATTGAGACACTCAATCTCTCTAAACACAAGAACTTCATGTACCTACATGAGTCTTTTGACAGTTTGGAAGAAATGGTCTTGATTTATGAATTCATCTCAGGCGTGGACATCTTTGAACGACTTGGCACAGGCAACTTTGAGCTCTCAGAACTGGAGATTGTTAGGTACCTGAGACAGGTGTGCTCAGCTCTGAAGTTCTTGCACAAACTCAACTATGCTCATTTTGAAATCAAACCTGACAACATTGTCTACACCACAAGAAAGAGCACAAATATCAAAATTATTGAAATGGGCCAGGCTAGATTACTGACTCCTGGAGAAAATATCAGAATCAATTTCACTGCACCAGAGTATTGTGCACCTGAAGTCCACCGTCATGGACTTGTCAGCACTGCAACTGACATGTGGTCAGTTGGTGTACTAACGTATGTGCTCCTCAGTGGACTTAACCCCTTTGCAGCAGAATCAACCACAAAAATGATTGAGAATATCTCAAATGCAGAGTACACCTTCGACAGTGAGGCTTTCAAAGAGACCAGCCTCGAAGGCATGGACTTCTGTGACAGACTTCTTTGTAAAGACCTGAAGAAACGTATGACTGCTCATGAAGCTCTGGAACATCCTTGGCTTAGATTGAAGCTGGAGCACCTCAGCAAAAAAACTATCAAGACATTGAGACACAGAAGATACTACCAGACGTTGGTGAAGAAAGAGAGAGAGACAATTGTCTCATCAGCTCGTGTTGCTTTCGGTGGTGGCTTCAGAAGTTACAGAGGTTATGCAGTTGGCAAAGTCAAGATTGCGCACCCTACAGAAGGTCTGAGAGCCGGTCCAGTCATGCATGGATCTTCAGAGGAGGGTGGACATGTCAGATTTGTTTGCAACATTGAACATTATGATGAAACCACAAAAGCAATGTGGTACTTTGGCACCCGCCAGTTAACAGCCAGTCACAAATATGAAATCAGCTACATCAATGGAATTGCTAGCATCTACGTCAAGGAAATTGAAACATCTGACGATGGTGTCTACAGATGCAAAGTCATCAGTCAGGACGGTGAAGATAATGCCTATGGAGAACTCTTTGTTGAAACTGTGAGATGCTACCGTGAACACTTCATTGGACGCTCACTCACAAAGAAGAGAAAGCTTGATAAGCAAAGACTTATGCAGAGACCACCAGACTTCACTCTGCCTCTGTACAACCGCGCTGCTTACATCGGTGAAGATGTTCGTTTCGGTGTAACCATAACAGTGCACCCAGAGCCAACAGTAACATGGCTGAAGGCTGGTCAGAAAATCAAACGAGATGATAAAAAGTACACTTTCATTAGTGACAAGGGTCTTTATCAATTGATGATCCACAATCTTGACCTTGATGACGATGCTGAATATACTGTTATGGCCCACAACAAGTTTGGTGAAGACAGTTGCACAGCACGTCTTACAGTGACACCTCACCCTGTTAGTGAAGACACCATGAGGCCAATGTTCAAACGGCTGTTGGCTAACGTGGAGTGTGTAGAGGGCCATAGTGTCCGCTTTGACTTGAGAGTCTCGGGAACACCTGCACCAATCTTGAAGTGGGAGAAGGATGGCAGGCCACTGGAATTCAACCAACAAATCACAGTTGTTCAAGAGGATGTAGACTATCACGTTCTGCATGTCAGAGAAACTCTTGTTGAGGATTCAGGTCTTTACAAAGTTACTGCAACAAACTGTGTTGGATCAGTGAGTTGCCAGGCTACACTGAAGGTGGACCGCATTACATACAAGAGGAGAGAATATAAGAGTGAGGCGGAACAACAGAAATATGTTCAACAACAAATTGACAAGACACTGAAAATGGCACAACGCCTTTCCACCACTGAAGTTACTGGACTCAACCCAGCGGCTCAAGAGGCTTTGAAACATGCTGCAGACATATACAAGCCGGCAGTGAGTACCAAACACTGTGAGGGCGAATTTGATATCACAGAAGAAAAACCATTTGTACATATCGAGGAAAGGAAACTTCGCATGCCATATGAAATTCCTGAGTCACGTGTCCATGATGCAAGTGCTCTGGATGAAGACCTGTTGATTAAACACTTTGTACCTTTGTCTGACATGAAGTGGTACAAGAAACTCCGAGATCAGTATGAAATGCCTGAGCGGATGGAGAAGATCGTACAGAAGAGACAGAAACGAATTCGTCTCTCCAGGTGGGAGCAATTCTATGTCATGCCCCTTCCTAGAATTACTGACCAGTACAGGCCAAGATGGCGTATCCCGAAGCTCACGCAAGATGACTTGGAAACAGTAAGACCAGCAAGACGGTCACCTTCTCTTGGATCCGAGGACTCCTTCAGGTCAAGAAGACGCTCCCTAGGTGATATGAGTGATGAAGAGCTTCTGCAGCCCATTGATGATTACCTGTCAATGAAGAAAACTGAACAAGAAAGGCTCCAACTTGAGGAGGAGCTTGAACTTGGCTTCTCTGCCTCCCCACAAGGCAGCCCTGTCCGGTTCGAGTTGTCTGCTCTGCGTCATGAAGAAAATAAACATTTTGCAAGAAGAGAAGTATCACAAGTAACCGAGCACAAGATCAAGAGAACAAAAGTTTCACAGTTCTTGAGGAGGAGAAGATCACTGTCTCCTACATACATTGAGCTGATGCGCCCTGTTTCTGAGCTTATAAGAACTCCTCGCCCACGTCCTCTGGAGCCAGAGGAGATCATCGAAAGGAGATCCCCCACCCCTGAGAGGACGCGTCCACGCTCCCCCAGCCCCCCAGCTTCAGCTGAGAGATCCTCCCGCTCATCCTCAAGATTTGAGAGGTCAGCCAGATTTGACATCATGTCCAGATACGAGTCAAGAAAGGCTGCACTGAAATCTGAGCGCAAGTACCAGACGGTGACCCAAACACCCTTCAGCCTCGACCACGCCCCACGTGTGACTGTGAGAATGCGTTCCCATCGTGTCCCATGTGGTCAGAATACGAAGTTCACTCTGAATGTCCAAGCGAAGCCTGTGGCTGAGATCCAGTGGTTTCATAACGGACAACTGATTCAAGAAAGTGAGAAGTTACGCTTCACAAACATGAGTGGAGTGCTGTCTATACAGATCCGTGATTGTCAGGCAGAGGACAGTGGCACGTATCGTGCTGTTTGTTCAAACTCAAAGGGAGAAGCGTCCGACTATGGTATCCTTGATGTTTCTGGAGGTGAATTCTCCACATATACATCACGTCGTAAAGATGAGGATGCTCCACAACCATTTGTTCCTGATATCACAAAGACAGACCATTACCACATATCATCCTTCAAGGCAGCTTCCTCCTCAGCAACACATATGGAGGTGAAAGAAAGTAAATCAAAGTTAACTGAATCACGTGAAACATATGACAGATATGATTCATCTGAACGATTTATATCTGCATCTGAAAAATATGCTGCATCCGCGAAGTATGCATCAACTGAATACTTATCATCTGCAGCATCCTTATCATCAGCATCATCTGATAAGTTTCGATTGACTGAAAGATACGTGTCGGGTGAAAGACATGCATCGTCTGAAAGATCTGAAACATATTCTTCAACTGAAACAAAAATGAGGGCTATGGAGGCGTCAGAAGTTGAGCAAGTGACTGTTCATAAAGTTAAGTCAACTCTGGCAGCCAGAATACTGACTAAACCACAGTCTGCAACAGTCAATGAAGGAGAGACTGCTCGATTCACTTGCGACATTGATGGCGAACCAGCACCAAGTGTTACATGGTTGCATGAGGGACAAGTAATTGTATCCTCTCATCGTCTTATGGTATCTACCACGCAGTACAAGTCTACATTTGAAATTTCCTCTGTACAATCGTCTGATGAAGGCAGCTACACACTGCTGGTTGAGAATGCTGAGGGCAGACAAGAGACTCAGTTTAGTCTGACCATTTTCCGAGCAATTGTCGAAGAGGAGGTTTTTGTCTCAATAAAGTCACCAGAGCCTGGATTCAAGTCTCCTGAACGAGTAGCTTCACCTACCAGTGTTCCCCAAACCCCAACCCCATTAATCAAGTCTCCTGAACCAATCACCTCACCTCCTAGGGTGAAGTCCCCTCCGCCAGTCAAGTCTCCTGAACCAATCACCTCGCCTCCAAAGGTGAAGTCCCCTCCTCCTGTCAAGTCACCTGAACCAATCACCTCGCCTCCAAGGGTGAAGTCCCCTCCCCCAGTCAAGTCTCCTGAGCCAATCACCTCACCTCCAAGAGTGAAGTCCCCTCCTCCTGTCAAGTCTCCTGAACCAATCTCCTCCCCTCCAAGGGTGAAGTCCCCTCCTCCAGTCAAGTCTCCTGAGCCAATCATGTTGCCTAAGGGAGTGAAATCACCTCCCAGAGTCAAGTCTCCTGAACCAGTTGTCTCGCCTCCAAGGGTGAAATCCCCTCCCCCAGCCAAGTCTCCTGAACCAATCGCTTCGCCAAAGGTAGTGAAACCACCTCCCCAAGTCAAGTCTCCCGAACCAAAGGTTGTGAAATCACCTCCTCAAGTAAAATCTCCTGAACCAAAAGGAGTGAAGTCACCTCCTCAAGTCAAATCTCCTGAACCAAAAGGAGTGAAGTCACCTCCCCAAGTCAAATCTCCTGAACCAAAAGGAGTGAAGTCACCTCCCCAAGTCAAGTCTCCTGAACCAAAAGGAGTGAAGTCACCTCCCCAAGTCACCTCACCTAAGAGAGTAAAATCTCCACTAACAGTGAAATCCCCAACTCCTAAAGCTCCAAATATTATCCACCAACTCACAGCCAAAGCCTCAGAAGACACAGTGAGAATGTCCTGTGTATCTGAAAGCAGCGTGAGAGAAGTTGTGTGGTACAGGAATGGAATGAAACTGACACAGAGCAGCCACTATGAGTTCCATATGTCTGTGGATGGACATTGTTCTCTCATTATCCATGACCTCTCTGAGAACGACCAGGGAGAATACTCTTGTGAGCTCATTGCAGAAGGAGGAGTCTCTACTAAATCTTCATTCTCATTTGTTGGCCAAGTGTTCCAATCCATCTACACTAAAGTCACAGCTTATGTGCAGCAGCAGATGGCCATGAAAGGTACGTTTTGCTGTAAAAAGCAAACCTCTTGATAAAACTAAATTCTGTACGAATTCTGTACAAGTCTGTATATTCACATTTCTAATGGTTCTTTGTCTCTTTTCTTCTATTTAAGTGAAAACCGAACAGGTATCAATGAGTCAAAAAGAAGCATCTATGGCTTTAGCCTCCCATACAAGTTCAGAACAGGTTGTTAAGAAAGAAATCCATGGAGGAGCTCAGATGATGATGATGGGGGAGAGTGCTGCTCTTAGCAGCATGCAGGAAAGCTTCTCTTCCCAATCAGTCCACATGGCTTCTTCATCTTCTATGCATCAGGAGACCTCTTTCAGCAGTTCCAGTATGGCCAGTATGTCTAGCATGGCTGCCATGGCTGCTGAAATGCAGATGGAAACCATGTCTCTATCTAGCATGTCTTCCATGACATCTTCCCATGCCATGAGCTCCAGCAGTATGGCTGAAATGATGAGTCACTCCCACCTAGAGGGGTCCTCCATGAGATCTATTGCACAGGGTATGCTAGGTAAGTATCTCATATATGCTTATGACATACAAGTCTTACAATGCAATATAGCTACATCATAATGCATTAAACCTTCAGGCTTTAAGTAAAATGTTACCCATATTTGTAGTAGTGCAGTTGCTAAACATTTTTTTATTTGTGTTCTAACAGGTGCGACAGGGGCACCAAGAATCGAAGCTCTCCCAGAGGACATCACCATTGAACTTGGAAAGGTTCTCACCGTGGCCTGTGCTTTCTCCGGAGAGCCCACCCCTAACATCGAATGGTCTCGCGGTGGAAGAACGCTGCCCGGTGAGGAGCATGGCGGTAGGTTCCACATCGAGACCTCAGAGGACCTCACTACACTCATCATCACCAGTGTGAAAAAAGAGGATGCTGGAGCATACACACTCAAACTGTACAACGACTTTGGATCTGACACTGCAACAGTAACTATAAGCATTCGATCATAAAAAAACAGTTAATATAATTTATGTCCTCCCCCTTCCCTACTTTAATGCCTTTTTATGTATTAATTGAACAAAAAGAATCTTACTTGATAAAGACCTGGATTTCTGTTATTGTAAATATGAACTATTTTTATACCAAACTTGACATTAATTTATGCCAAACTAGACTAAAGTCTAAAGTTGTTATAAAATGTGCCATATTGGATAATTATGACTTAGGATTTTTCATCCATTTTTTCTGTGACATGTACATAATGTATATAGCCGAATTTAACGGTTATGGAAAATGTATGAATTGTTATTTATGACAATATTAACTGAAACAAATGAAACTGAAATGTTTAAAAGGAGAAAGTTTCGCATGAAACGAATACCCTGTTAAACCTGAAACTAAACTCTGTGCCTCAACAAAAAGTTGATGTCTTAAGATTGCCTCAACAGGTAGAGAGGCTCCCTGTTGAAGTTGACTAAATCAGAGAGATGAGATGTTAGACACTGTATGTTATTACCTGCAGTGTTATTATCATACTCCTATGAATTGTAACAGGATCATAAGACCCTGAGTGCTGTTTGCATAAACCCTCATGTAAGCAGCACAACTAGGCCTTGTGTTCTGGACTGACTATGTCATAACCACCATTTAAATGACATGTTCAACGTGCGAGCGGCCTGCACTTGAGCTGAAATAATTTTTTGGTGCTCTGTTTCTGGCAAATGACTGCTTAATTGATTTTCCGAACAACATCAACCTGGCCATAAAAAATTGAAAGTCCATCCTGCACTTTTTTGCAGAAGCAGAGCCATCTCTTGGAGGTTTGCTTGTGTGCCTTATTTTTGTGTGTTAGCTTTAGAATTTCACCAGTTCAGATGTCAGGCAAACATCAAGCAAGTGTACCACAGTGACACCACCTGCTGTGTTAAAAGAAAACAAAATGTATTAGCTGTTCTGCCCTGCACTTTTGTTTGATTTAAATTAGAATTATATAATTATATGCAACCTCCCTGAGTTTAGTATTGATTTAATAAAGCATGATATCAGCACTAAAATGTCTCAGGTGTTTTCTGATTGTGTTCTTCATTTGCATGTACTGTATGTATGTATCATATATATATATATATATATATATATACAGTACCAGTCAAAAGTTTGGAAGCACCTACTCATTCAAGGGTTCATCTTTATTTGTACTATTTTCTACATTGTTGAATAATAGTGAGGACATCAAAACTATGAAATAACACATATGGAATCATGAAGTAGCCAAAAAGTGTTAAACAAAAACAAGATTCTTCAAAGTTGCCCCCTTTGCGTTGATGACAGCTTTGCACACGCTTGGCATTCTTTCAACCAGCATCATGAGGTAGTCACCTGGAATGCATTTCAATTACCAGGTGTGCCTTGTTAAAAGTTAATTTGTGGAAGTTCTTAATTTGTTTGAGTCAATCAGTTGTGTTGTGACAAAGTATTTTGGTATTTTATTAGGATCCCCATTAGCTGTTGCAAAAGCAGCAGCTACTCTTCCTGGGGTCCACACAAAACATAATACAGACTGACATAATACAGAACATCATTAGACAAGAACAGCTCAAGGACAGAACTACATACAGTGGGGAGAACAAGTATTTGATACACTGCCGATTTTGCAGGTTTTCCTACTTACAAAGCATGTAGAGGTCTGTAATTTTTATCATAGGTACACTTCAACTGTGAGAGACGGAATCTAAAACAAAAATCCTGAATATCACATTGTATGATTTTTAAGTAATTAATTAGCATTTTATTGCATGACATAAGTATTTGATCACCTACCAACCAGTAAGAATTCCGGCTCACACAGACCTGTTAGTTTTTCTTTAAGAAGCCCTCCTGTTCTCCACTCATTACCTGTATTAACTGCACCTGTTTGAACTTGTTACCTGTATAAAAGACACCTGTCCACACACTCAATCAAACAGACTCCAACCTCTCCACAATGGCCAAGACCAGAGAGCTGTGTAAGGACATCAGGGATACAATTGTAGACCTGCACAAGGCTGGGATGGGCTACAGGACAATAAGCAAGCAGCTTGGTGAGAAGGCAACAACTGTTGGCGCAATTATTAGAAAATGGAAGAAGTTCAAGATGACGGTCAATCACCCTCGGTCTGGGGCTCCATGCAAGATCTCACCTCGTGGGGCATCAATGATCATGAGGAAGGTGAGGGATCAGCCCAGAACTACATGGCAGGACCTGGTCAATGACCTGAAGAGAGCTGGGACCACAGTCTCAAAGAAAACCATTAGTAACACACTACGCCGTCATGGATTAAAATCCTGCAGCGCACACAAGGTCCCCCTGCTCAAGCCAGCGCATGTCCAGGCCCGTCTGAAGTTTGCCAATGACCATCTGGATGATCCAGAGGAGGAATGGGAGAAGGTCATGTGGTCTGATGAGACAAAAATAGAGCTTTTTGGTCTAAACTCCACTCGCCGTGTATGGATGAAGAAGAAGGATGAGTACAACCCCAAGAACACCATCCCAACCGTGAAGCACGGAGGTGGAAACATCATTCTTTGGGGATGCTTTTCTGCAAAGGGGACAGGACGACTGCACCGTATTGAGGGGAGGATGGATGGGGCCATGTATCGTGAGATCTTGGCCAACAACCTCCTTCCCTCAGTAAGAGCATTGAAGATGGGTCGTGGCTGGGTCTTCCAGCATGACAACGACCCGAAACACACAGCCATGGCAACTAAGGAGTGGCTCCGTAAGAAGCATCTCAAGGTCCTGGAGTGGCCTAGCCAGTCTCCAGACCTGAACCAAATAGAACATTTTTGGAGGGAGCTGAAAGTCCGTATTGCCCAGCGACAGCCCCGAAACGTGAAGGATCTGGAGAAGGTATGTATGGAGGAGTGGGCCAAAATCCCTGCTGCAGTGCGTGCAAACCTGGTCAAGAACTACAGGAAATGTATGATCTCTGTAATTGCAAACAAAAGTTTCTGTACTAAATATTAAGTTCTGCTTTTCTGATGTATCAAATACTTATGTCATGCAATAAAATGCTAATTAATTACTTAAAAATCATACAATGTGATTTTCAGGATTTTTGTTTTAGATTCCGTCTCTCACAGTTGAAGTGTACCTATGATAAAAATTACAGACCTCTACATGCTTTGTAAGTAGGAAAACCTGCAAAATCGGCAGTGTATCAAATACTTGTTCTCCCCACTGTACATGTTTTTTTAAAGACACACGTAGCCTACATATCAATGCACACACACAAACTATCTAGGTCAAATAGGGGAGAGGCCGTGTGCCGCGAGGTGTTGCTTTATCTGTTTTTTGAAACCAGGTTTACTGTTTATTTGAGCAATATGAGATGGAAGGAAGTTCCATGCAATAAGAACTCTATATAATAATCTATGCTTTCTTGTATGCTTTTGTTCTGGATTTGGGGACTGTGAAAAGACCCGTGGTGGCATGTCTGGTGGGATAATTGTGTGTATCAGAGCTGTGTGTAAATTGACTATGCAAACAATTTGGGATTTTCAACACAAATGTTTCTTATAAAAAGAAGAAGTGATGCAGTCAGTCTCTCCTCAACTCTTAGCCAAGAGAGACTGGCATGCATAGTATTTATATCAGCTCTCTGATTACAATGAAGAGCAAACCGTGCCGCTCTGTTCTGGGCCAGCTGCAGCTTAACTAGGTATTTCCTTGCAGCACTGAACCACACAACTGGACAATAATCAAGATTAGACAAAACTAGAGCCAGCAGAACTTGCTTTTTGGAGTGTGGTGTCAAAAAAGCAGAGCATCTCGGCCAGACCTCTCCCCATCTTTACAACCATTGAATCTACAGTCGAAGTCGGAAGTTTACATACACTTAGGTTGGTGTCATTAAAACTAGTTTTTCAACCACTCCACAAATTTCTTGTTAACAAACTATAGTTTTAGCAAGTTGGTTAGGACATCTACTTTGTGCATGACACAAGTAATGTTTCCAACAATTGTTTACAGACAGTTTATTTCACTTATAATTCACTGTATCACAATTCCAGTGGGTCAGAAGTTTACATACACTAAGTTGACTGTGCCTTTAAACAGCTTTGGCAAATTCCAGAAAATGATGTCATGGCTTAAGAAGCTTCTGATAGGCTAATTGCCATCATTTGAGTCAATTGGAGGTGTAGCTGTGGATGTATTTCAAGGGCTACCTTGAAATTTGACAAACTACAGAGAAGATACATCATTATTTGCATACTAAATTCATCAAACACTGCAAAAAATATTAAAAAAGACAACTCATTATTACTGCATCCCAGCTTTCACCCTTTTTCATGTTCAAGAAGTGAAGTGGGTGTTCATACTTGCAGAATCCCAATTCCCCCCAACACGCTTGTCTCGTCCAATTTTGTTGTTTTGGGTTTGGACCTGATGGCGTTGCCCGCTTAAAATCCTTGGCAACCCAACATTTTTTTTTTATATGAAGTACAGTACAGGTGCAGATCACACACAGTTGTGCCAGGTTCAGTGCCTAAATGGATGTTGCATGAGACAACCAATAATATTACATTCAACATATACAATACCAACATACCATTTCCAAGCTTAAGACCAATGAGTCAAACAGATGAAGGGGAAGGACAACTGCATCATTTAAATATGAATTAGTGGCAAGGTTTGATATTATGAGTTCAAATAATTAAAGACTTGTGCATAAGATAATAGAGTTATCGTTAAAATGCACAGTATATTACATTCAGGGATAATGTTATCACTTTACCCGTTGGTGGTATGGGCTTACAAACAAATCGATCCACATCAGCTTGGCTTGCAAAGTACCTTTCCTTATGTTTTGGTTGCTCATAACTTGATCCTGACAACTTTTTCCTAGGCAAACCAAAAAGCCCATCTACTGCTGCCACCACTGTTCCATTGTCCTGTAAAGAGATGTCTAATATACTTGGATACAACTTAATCGTTTTTGGACCACGGGAACAGATCATGGGGATCCCAATAAACTAAGTCTGTTAGTCTGTACAATTGTTTGATAAAAATGTAACAGAGATGTTTCTAATAGATACATTTTGTTTATAAAAGAGAGACACATCATAATTGACATCTTATGCTTTGATGTGTTTTTGGGGAGTAATTAAAAATTAAATAGGCCAACAAAAAAAAAATACAACAAACCTTGGGACAGAATGGGCACTGGGTTCCATCTGCAGTTTCTGGGGCCAGACGGTGCATGTCACGTGTGCTCTCTCTCCGGTCTCTAGGTCACCAGGCTGCTCGTTATGGCACACACCTGTCACCATCGTTACACGCACCTGCGTGACATCAGACTCACCTGGACTCCATCACCCTCTTGATTACCTGCCCTATATATGTCACTCCCTTTGGTTCGTTCCCCAGGTGTCATTGTTTCTGTTTCATGTCTGTGCGTTGTTCGTGATTTCTTGTTTTGCTGGCTTGACGGGTTTCCGTATCTCAGCTGGATCGATAAGCTCCCATGCCTCAGCTGGCTCAACAGGCTCCGATGCCTCAGCGGGATCGATAGGCTCCCATGCCTCAGCTGACTCGACAGGCTCCGATGCCTCAGCTGACTCGACAGGCTCCGATGCCTCAGCTGGCTCAACAGGCTCCGATACCTCAGCTGGCTCAACAGGCTCCGATGCCTCAGCTGGCTCAACAGGCTCCGATGCCTCAGCTGGCTCAACAGGCTCCGATGCCTTAGCTGGGTGAACAGGTTCCCGTGCTTCGACCGAGGCAACCGGGGAGGTCTCAGTCGGCTCATCAGGCTCTCACGCCTCAGCCAGTTCGTCATGTTTCTGCGCCTCAGCGGAGGTGACTGGTCCGCTCCTGGTCCCCGGGATCGTCCCTTTGGTTGGTGTCCTGCGGCTGGAGCCGAACGCACCAGGGAGGGGGGTACCGTCATGTATGCTCTCTCTCCGGCACTCTAGGTCACCAGGCTGCTCGTTATGGCGCACACCTGACACCATCGTTACGCACACAGGCGCGTCATTAGACTCACCTAGACTCCATCACCTCCCTGATTACCTTCCCTGTATATGTCACTCCTGTTGGTTCCTTCCCCAGGCGTCATTGTTTCTGTTTCTGTGTCTTGTCTGTGCGTTGTTCGTGACTTCTTGTTTTGCATTATGCTACGTTTATTTATTAAAACACTCACTCCCTGAACTTGCTTCCCGACTCTCAGCGTACTCGTTGCAGTGCAACATATCAAGTTCCGACATACAGTAGCATGTTGGAACTCCACATAGGCCTCATTTGTCAGGGCAGCATACAAGTCTCTTACCTGAAATGAATGAACAGTCACTTAAAGGCACTCTGATTCATTACTGCATTCCATCAGAGTAGGCCATCAACACGTACAGCAAATGCATCTTCACATACAAGTAGGATGTGGTTTCTATGACAGATCTGTTTATCAAAACAGGAATTTGGTTATGAACTTTTGCAGACAAAGACACATTATAGAATCAGAATATAAAATGATTACTTACTGTCCTATGAGGATAATTGAATGACAGGTAGGTACATGGCCCTCAGTGAAACACCACTCTCAAGCTGCAGGCTGGTTATCTGCTTGAGTAATGAGCAGACCACTGTAGTCTGAGGCTGGCGGGGTGTGCAAGACCAGAGCATGTACCTGACCAATGACACTGCTTACGGGTCATACTGGCACATCATGCACTCGGCCTGAAAGAAGAAAAGAGTTAGTCATAAAAAGTTCCATTAAAAATACACAATTAATCTGTTAACAGAATGGAGCAAAAGCTACACATTTTCCAATGCAAATATAAATTGTTTTCTTTGACATATCTGTGATGCGTATCGCAGTGCCTTACCCTGAATTCATTGGCTGCCAAGAAAGAGATGCATTGGGTCCCGCTTTTTAAAGTCTTTGGTATGACTAAACTGGGGATCGAACCAAACCTTCCAATCTCAGGGCCGACAGTAACCCCAAGGCCACTGAGTTGATGGGTGCATTGTGCATTAAATAAACAACTTCCACTGCGGTTTTGTCAGCTGCTGTAACTCAAAACTGAGGATTTAGGTTTTCTTCTTGATATCACCTTGAAACGAGTTGTTTGAGGGCAATCGCTTACTGAAACTGTCTTTTTCACTTTTAATATCTGTAAAACCATGCCTTCCGAGTTGTAAAAGGGTGGCCAGCCACATCATTTGTTTTAACAGTCTCCCATGACAACATAAACTATCCCAAAGACTATATCCAGTAATAGTTTATTATTGTTCTAGTTATGATATCATAACACACTTACATTACTACAATTAAGGCATAAGCCATAATCAAGGGGTATACACTGAGTATACCAGACATTAGGAGCATCTTCCAAATATTGAGTTGAACCCCCCACCTTCTGTCCTCAGAACAGCCTCAAGTCGTTGGGGCAATGACTCTACAAGGTGTCAAAAGCGTTCCACAGGGATGCTGGCCCATTTTGACTCCAATTCTTCTCACAAATGGATGTCCTTTGTGTGGTGGACCATCCTTGATACCGGTGCGTCTGGCACCTACTACCAAAGGCACTTACATTTTTTGTCTTGCCCATTCACCCTCTGAATGGCACACATACACAATTCATGTCTCAATTGTCTCAAGGCTTAAAAATCCTTTAACCTGTCTCCTTCCCTTCATTTACACTGATTGAAGTGGATTTATCAATAAGGGATCAGAGATTTCACATTGATTCACCTGGTCAGTCAATTTAAAAAATATGTCACGCCCTGACCTTAGAGAGCCGTTTTATTTATCTATTTGGTTAGGTCAGGGTGTGATGTGTTGTGGGCATTCTATGTTTTGTGGTTCTATGTTTTGGCCGGGTATGGTTCTCAATCAGGGACAGCTGTCTATCGATGTCTCTGATTGGGAATCATACTTAGGCAGCCTGTTTTGCCACCTTAGGTTGTGGGATGTTGTTTTTTGTTAGCTCTGTGAAGCCTACGTAACGTGACGTTCGTTATCCTTTTGTTGTTTTGTTTGGTGTTCTGAGAAATAAAGAATCATGAACACGTACCACGCTGCACCTTGGTCTACTTCATACAACCAGCGTTACAAAATATATATATTTAACCTTTATTTAACTAGGCAAGTCAGTTAAGAATACATTCTTTTTTTAAATGACGGCCTACCCCAGCCAAACCCGGACGACTATGTCATGGAAAAGACAGTTGTTCTTAATGTTTTGTAAGTAGGTTAAGAACAAATTCTTATTACAATGACGGACTACCAAAAGGCAAAAGGCCTCCTGCGGGGATGGAGGCTGGGATTTTTTTACCCCTCCAAAAATAATAATTTGAAAATACTAACAAAATTGCCTTGAACTTGTTCTGTAATAACAACATTTTGAAAAACACGAAAAAAATTATGTAGAGATCAAGTTGAGAGGTTTATGTTTACTGTAAGATATTACTAACAAATGCTTTATTACTTACCAAAGTCATCAAAAACCCTCAGAAGTCTACTGTGGAGTGAGCACTTTTGGCTATTTCTCCGCCTCCAGTGCCATTCAAAACCAAAGGGAAGGGTCCTTTTAAATAGACCATCCTAAAGAGGAAGAGTATTGGTTAAGAGTTTGGGCTTGGTTTCAATGATTTAGCCATGGCTAAAAAGCATGACCTGGTGAAAATAAGTAGGTTGTGGGTGGAAATATGTATCAGAGAGAAACAGAGAGAGTGCAACTGAAAATAGTACAAACACTTGGTTTTAAGGTGATGACAGTGATCCTTCTTAGGATAAACTTCCGTGAAGGCCTTCGACACTAACAATTTAATTAAACTTATGCTTGAGAAATACAGTTTATTTGTCAATTGGGCACATGATCAAACTTTGTAACTGATAACTACCTGCCACATCTCCAGGTAGTGGACAATGTTTTTGTCTTTATGGGTGGTAACCACACAGTCAGAGCAAAATATTGTCTCAGCCTCACAGTCAGTGCACAGCCATATTATCTCTGACTCGATCCCACACGGAGCAGATGGATTCTCCACAAGGATGTTGTGCAGCTGCTCCCTCATCTCCCTCCATGCAGCCACTGCTTCCTCTTTCCTCCTCTGAGCACTGGTAGTCTGGGTATCACTTGCAGCTGGACTATGGTCATCCCTTTGGGCCTGAGAAGGTTCAGAGCCGGAGGTGCAGCACTGAGTGACAATGTGCCTCTTTCGCCTTGCCCAAAAATCTTTTGAAATTCCATTGAGAGGCATTGTTGCATAATTCTGAAACAAGGACAGTTATGAAGAATCTGATAAAATATATACAGTGCCTTCAGAAAGTATTCAGACCCCTTGACTTTTTTCACATTTTGTTACGTTACAGCCTTATTCTAAAATTGATTACATAGTTTTTTCCCCCTCATCAATCAATCACAATACCCTATAATGACAAAGCAAGAACAGCTTTTTATAAATATTTACTAATTTATTTAAAAAAAATAAGAACTGAAATATCACATTTACATAAGTATTCAGACCCTTTACTCAGTACTTTGAGCTCGTGCTACTAGGTGACCTAAACTGGGACATGCTTAACACCCGGCCATCCTACAATCTAAGCTTGATGCCCTCAATCTCACACAAATTATCCATGAACCTACCAGGTACAACTCCAAATCCGTAAACACGGGCACCCTCATAGATGTCATCCTAACTCGCCCTCCAAATACACCTCTGCTGTTTTCAATCAAGATCTCAGCGATCACTGCCTCATTGCCTGCATCCGTAATGGGTCTGCGACCAAACAACCACCCCTCATCACTGTCAAACACTCCCTAAAACACTTCTGCGAGCAGGCCTTTTTAATCGACCTGGCCGGGGTGTCCTGGAATGACATTGACCTCATCCCGTCAGTAGATGATGCCTGGCTATTCTTTAAAAGTACCTTCCTCACCATCTTAAATAAGCATGCCCCATTCAAAAAATGTAGAACTAGGAATAGATATAGTCCTTGGTTCACTCCAGACCTGTCTGCCCTTGACCAGCACAAAAACATCCTGTGGCGTTCTGCATTAGCATCAAATAGCGCACGTGATATGCAACTTTTCAGGGAAGTTAGGAACAAATATACACAGGCAGTTAGGAATGCTAAGGCTAGCTTTTTCAAACAGAAATTTGCATCCTGTAGTACTAACTCAAAAAAGTTCTGGGACATTGTAAAGTCCATGGAGAATAAGAGCACCTCCTCCCAGCTGCCCACTGCTCTGAGGCTAGGAAACACTGTCACCACCGATAAATCCACTATAATTGAGAATTTCAAGCATTTTTCTACGGCTGGCCATGCTTTCCACCTGGCTACCCCTACCCCGGTCAACTGCCTGGCACCCTCCACAGCAACCCGCCAAAGCCCCCACCATTTCTCCTTCACCCAAATCCAGATAGCTGATGTTCTGAAAGAGCTGCAAAATATGGACCCCTACAAATCAGCCGGGCTAGACAATCTTGACCCTCTCTTTCCAAAATGATCTGCCGAAATTGTTGCAACCCCTATTACTAGCCTGTTCAACCTCTCAGTCGTATCGTCTGAGATTCCCAAAGATTGGAAAGCTGCCGCGGTCATCCCCCTCTTCAAAGGGGGTGACACTCTAGACCCAAACTGCTACAGACCTACTGTATATCTATCCTACCCTGTCTTTCTAAGGTCTTCGAAAGCCAAGTTAACAAACAGATTACCGACCATTTCGAATCCCACCGTACCTTCTCCGCTATGCAATCTGGTTTCAGAGCTGGTCATGGGTGCACCTCAGCCACGCTCAAGGTCCTAAACGACATCATAACCGCCATTGATAAAAGACAATACTGTGCAGCCGTATTCATCGACCTGGCCAAGACTTTCGACTCTGTCAATCACAGCATTCTTATCGGCAGACACAACAGCCTTGGTTTCTCAAATGACTGCCTCGCCTGGTTCACCAACTACTTCTCAGACAGAGTTCAGTGTGTCAAATCGAGGGCCTGTTGTCCGGACCTCTGGCAGTCTCTATGGGGGTGCCACAGGGTTCAATCCTCGGGCCGACTCTCTTCTCTGTACACATCAATGATGTTGCTCTTGCTGCTGGTGATTCTCTGATACACCTCTACGCAGACGACACCATTCTGTGTACTTCTGGCCCCTCTTTGGACACTGTGTTAACTAACCTCCAGACGAGCTTCAATGCCATACAACTCTCCTTCCGTGGCCTCCAACTGCTCTTAAACGCAAGTAAAACTAAATGCATGATATTCAACCGATCACTGCCCGCACCTGCTCGCCCGTCCAGCATCACCACTCTGGACGGCTCTGACTTAGAATACGTGGACAACTACAAATACCTAGGGGTCTGGTTAGACTGTAAACTCTCCTTCCAGACTCACATTAAGCATCTCCAATCCAAAATTAAATCTAGAATCGGCTTCCTATATCGCAACAAAGCATCCTTCACTCATGCTGCCAAACATACCCTCGTAAAACTGACCATCCTCGACTTCGGTGATGTCATCTATAAAATAGCCTCCAACACTCTACTCAACAAACTGGGTGCAAACCCACTGGCTACAGGTTATCTACAAGTCTCTGCTAGGTAAAGCCCCGCCTTATCTCAGCTCACTGGTCACCATAGCAGCACCCACTCGTAGCACGTGCTCCAGCAGATATATCTCACTGGTCACCCCCAAAGCCAATTCCTCCTTTGGTCGTCTCTCCTTCCAGTTCTCTGCTGCCAATGACTGGAACGAACTGCAAAAATCTCTGAAGTTGGAAACACTTATCTCCCTCACTAGCTTTAAGCACCAGCTGTCAGAGCAGCTCACAGATTACTGCACCTGTACATAGCCCATCTATAATTTTGCCCAAACAACTACCGCTTCCCCTACTGTATTTATTTATTTATTTTGCTCCTTTGCACCCCATTATTTATATTTCTACTTTGCACATTCTTCCACTGCAAATCTACCATTCTAGTGTTTTACTTGCTATATTGTATTTACCTCGCCACCATGGCCTTTTTTGCCTTTACCTCCCTTATCTCACCTCATTTGCTCACATTGTATATAGACTTATTTTTCTACTGTATTATTGACTGTATGTTTTATTTATTCCATGTGTAACTCTGTGTTGTTGTATGTGTCGAATTGCTGTGCTTTATCTTGGCCAGGTCGCGGTTGCAAATGAGAACTTGTTCTCAACTAGCCTACCTGGTGAAATAAAAATAAAAAATAAAAATTGTTGAAGCACTTTTGGCAGCGATTACAGCATCGAGTCTTCTTGGGTATGCCGCTACAAGCTTGGCACATCTGTATTTGGAAGGTTTCTCCCATTCTTCTCTGCAGATCCTCTCAAGCTCTGTCAGGTTGGATGGGGAGTGTTGCTGCACAGCTATTTTCAGGTCTCTCCAGAGATGTTCGATCGGGTTCAAGTGCGGGCTCTGGTTGGGCCACTCAAAGACATTCAGAGACTTGTCCCGAAGCCACTCCTGTGTTGTCATGGCTGTGTACTTTGGGTTGTTGTCCTGTTGGAAGGTGAACCTTCGCCCCAGTCTGAGGTCCTGAGCGCTCTGGTGCAGGTTTTCATCAAGGATCTCTATGTAATTTGCTCCATTCATCTTTCCCTTGATCCTGACTCCCTTGATCCTGACCTGATCCCAGTCCCTGCCGCCGAAAAACATCCACACAGCATGATGCTGCCACCACCATGCCTCACCGTAGGGATGGTGCCAGGTTTCCTCCAGATGTGACACTTGGCATTCAGGCCAAAGCGTTTAATCTTGGTTTCATCAGACCAGATCATCTTGTTTCTCATGGTCTGAGAGTCTTTAGGTGCCTTTTGGCAAACTCCAAGCGGGTCTCATGTGCCTTTTACTGAGGAGTGGCTTCCGTCTGACCACTCTACCATTAAGGGCTGATTGGTGGAGTGCTGCAGAGATGGTTGTCCTTCTGAAAGTTTTTCCCATCTCCACAGAGGAACTCTGGAGATCTGTCA
Organism: Salvelinus alpinus; assembly: GCF_045679555.1. NCBI lineage: Eukaryota > Metazoa > Chordata > Actinopteri > Salmoniformes > Salmonidae > Salvelinus > Salvelinus alpinus. The sequence continues at coordinate 28,494,348 of NC_092105.1, forward strand.
GAGTGACCATTAGGTTCTTGGTCACCTCTCTGACCAAGGCCCTTCTCGCCAGATTGCTCAGCTCTAGGAAGAGCCTTAGTGGTTCCAAACTTCTTCCATTTGTCACGTTCGTTATAGCGATGAGACCAAAGCGCAGCGTGATTAGAATGCATCTTCTTTAATCAAGAAAGAACACAGGACGAACTATACAAAAACAACAAAACGAACGTGAAGCTATATAATCATAGTGCTGACACAAGCAACTAAACATAGGACATAGATAATCACCCACGAAATACTCAAGGAATATGGCTGCCTAAATATGGTTCCCAATCAGAGACAACGATAAACAGCTGCCTCTAATTGAGAATCAATCTAGGCAACCATAGACATACAAAACCCCTAGACTGGTCCCAACCCCATAAACATACAAAAACCCTAGACAGGCCAAAAACATATAATCACCCATGTCACACCCTGACCTAACCAAAATAATAAAGAAAACAAAGAATACTAAGGTCAGGGCGTGACACCATTTAAGAATGATGGAGGCCACTGTGTTCTCGGGGACCCTTCCCCAGATCCGTGCCTCGACACAATACTGTGTCGAACATCTACGGGCAATTCCTTCAACATCATGGCTTGGTGTTTGCTCTGACATGCACTGTCAGCTGTGGAACCTTATAGTTGAAGTCGGAAGTTTAAAAACATCTTAGCCAAATACATTTCAACTCGGTTTTTCACAATTCCTGACAATTAATCCTCGTAAAAATTCCCTGTCTTAGGTCAGTTAGGATCACCACTTTATTTTAAAAATGTGAAATGTCAGAATAATAGCAGAGATAATTATTTATTTTTGCTTTTATTTCTTTCATCACATTCCCAGTCGGTCAAAAGTTTACAGACAGTCAATTCGTATTTGGTAGCATTGCCTTTAAATTGTTTAACTTGGGTCAAACATTGCGGGTAGCCTTCCACAAGCTTCCCACAATAAGTTGGGTGAATTTTGGCCCATTCCTCCTGACAGAGCTGGTGTAACTGTGTCAGGTTTGTAGGCCTCCTTGCTCACACACACTTTTTCAGTTCTGCCCACAAATTTTCAATAGGATTGAGGTCAGGGCTTTGTGATGGCCACTCTAATACCTTGACTTTGTTGTCCTTAAGCCATTTTGCCATAAATTTGGAAGTATGCTTGGGGTGTTTGTCCATTTGGAAGACCAATTTGCAACCAAGCTTTAACTTCCTGACTGATGTCTCGAGATGTTGCTTCAATATATCCACATAATTATCCTTCCTCGTGATGCCGTCTATTTTGTGAAGAGCACCAGGCCCTCCTGCAGCAAAGCACCCCCACAACATGATGCTGCCACCCCCGTGCTTCACGGTTGGGATGGTGTTCCTCAGCTTGCAAGCCTCCCCCTTTTTCCTCCAAACATAATGATGGTCATTATTTCCAAACAGTTCTATTTTTGTTTCATCAGACCAGAGGACATTTCTTCAAAAAGTACGATCTTTGTCCCCATGTGCAGTTGCAAACCATACTCTAAAGCAGTGGCTTCTTCCTTGCTGAGCGGCCTTTCAGGTTATGTCGATATAGGACTTGTTTTACTGTGGATATAGATACGTTTGTACCTGTTTCCTCCAGCATCTTCACAAGGTCCTTTGCTGTTGTTCTGGGAAAGACTTGCACTTTTCGCACCAAAGTACGTTCACCTCTAGAAGACAGAACGCGTCTCCTTCCTGAGCAGTATGACGGCTGCGTGGTCCCATGGTGTTAATACTCGCGTACTATTGTTTGTACAGATGAACGTGGTACCTTCAGGCGTTTGGAAATTACTCCCAAGGATGAACCAGACTTGTGGAGGTCTACAAATATTTTTCTGAGGTCTTGACTGATTTCTTTTGATTTTCCCATGATGTCAAGCAAAGAGGCACTGAGTTTGAAGGTAGGCCTTGAAATACATCCACAGGTACACCTCCAATTGACTCAACCGATGTCAATTAGCCTATCAGAAGCTTCTAAAGCCATGACATAATTTTCTTGAATTTTCCAAGCTGTTTAAAGCCACAGTCAACTTAGTGTATGTAAACGTCTGACCCACTGGAATTGTGATACAGTGAATTATAAGTGAAATAATCTGTCTGTAAACAATTGTTGGAAAAATTACTTATGTCATGCACAAAGTAGATGTCCTAACCGACTAGCCAAAACTGTAGTTTGTTAACAAGAAATTTGTGGAGTGGTTGAAAAACAAGTTCTAATGACACCAACCTAAGTGTTTGTAAACTTCCGACTTCAACTGTATATACTGAAATCATGTGACAAATCAAGTGACACTTAGATTGCACACAGGTGGACTTTATATAACTAATTATGTGACTTCTGAAGGTAATTCGTTGCATCAGATCTTATTTAGGGGCTTCATAGCAAAGGGGGTGAATACATAAGCACGCACCACTTTTCCGTTCTAAATTTTTTATAATTTTTTGAAACAAGTAATTTTTTTCATTTCACATCACCAATTTGGACTATTTTGTGTATGTCCATTACATGAAATCCAAATAGAAATCCATTTCAATTACAGGTTGTAATGCAACAAAATAGGAAAAACGCCAAGGAAGCTGAATACTTTTGCAAGGCACTGTACCGCTTTAGAGTGGCTGCAGTTAACTTCAATGGAGTCAGTGAATTCAGTAGAGCCTGCGCAGCAGTTGAGGTTATCGAGAAAATTGGTGAGTTAGGAGCAGTAGCCTAGCCTATGGAATAGGAATTATTCTGCATTACCACTAGAACTCCTCCCACAAACTAACAAAATCGTAGCCTACACATTCACATTTTTCCTTCATTAGTTTTTTATTTAGTTTGAAAGATGAATAATTGCCTGTCTTTTACCACAGAAACTCCTGATATTGAGCTTCATGATGATATGACCAAGACCATTTGCCTGAGAGCTGGAGGTTCTCTTCGTCTCTTAGGCACGGTCACTGGACGACCAATTCCTGCAATTACCTGGAGCAAACCTGGCGTCAACCTCAACAACCGTGGCTTCATTGAAGTCACTTAAACTTCCACACAAATCATTGTTGACAAAGTGCACTGCTATGATGCTGTAAAATATTCCACTATTCCAAACTCGTGATGTCATTTTGGTGCGCGAGGTACCTATGCCGTCAGCGACACTGGAGGTTGTGGATATCACCAAGACCACAGTAATACTTGGATGGGAGAAACCAGAGCATGACGGTGTAAGCAGACTCACAGGCTACATCATTGAAGCTTGCAAATTTGGCACAGACACATGGATGAAGTTGACAACAGTGAAGACAACTGGATTTGAGTTCACTATGACTTCTCTGACTGAGAACGACCAGTTTATGTTCAGAGTCAGAGCTATTAACAGCAGGGGAGCCGGTGCACCAAAGGAGATTGTCGCAGCCGTAACAGTCCAAGAACAAAGAGGTATCACATTTTTTTACTTTATACGTGCTTCATATACATCTATCTATAGTACGTCCAACCAGCCTCACAACCGCAGACCACGTGTAACCACGCCTGACCAGGACCTCCACATCCGGCTTCTACACCTGTGGGATCATCTGAGACCAGCCACCCGGACAGCTGATGAAACTGAGGAGTATTTCAGTCTGTAATAAGTGGGTGGGCCTATGCACTCCCAGGCCCACCTATGGCTGTGCCCCTGCCCAATCATGTGAAATTCATAGATTAAGGCCTAATGAATTTATTTCAATTGACTGATTTCCTTATATGAACTGTAACTCAGTAAAATTGTTGAAATTGTTGCATGTTGCGTTAATTTTTTTGTTCAGTATAGTTAAACTAACGCATCAGTTATACAAGCACATGTCTACATAACATATCTTTCTGTTTTACAGTTCTAGCATCTGTCTAGCGTTCCACAGAAGTTTGTCAATGTGTTGGCTGGTAAACCACTTGAGCTGTATTTGCCAATAGTTGGTAGACCTCCACCAGTTTGCTCATGGTACTTCAATTGTAAGAAGCTGAAGATCACTGAGCGTACAAAGATTCAGACCACTGGAAAGTTCTCTCAGCTAACTGTGCTTGATACAACCATCGATGACAGCTGTAACTACACTCTCGAAGTGAAGAACATCACAGGAGAGAACTCCGAGATCATTAAAGTGATCGTACTTGGTACGGACCTTCTAACATAACACAAACTGAGGTTGTCACGTACAGTTATGAATATAAGACAATGACAATAACGTTCCTCTCTTTTTTTCCCAGACAAACATGATGGGCCTAAAGGACCAGTCAGGCTCGATGGGGTTGATGCCACCTCAGTGACCATCAGCTGGGATCCCCCAGAGAGAAATGGCGGTACCCCTGTCAGCGGCTACATTGTTGAGCAGCTTGATGCCTACCACGCTGGATGGCTGGCAGTGTCTGACTCTGTCAGCAGATCAACATTCGCCTTCGTCAAACTGACAGGAGATGAATACGTGTTCCGTGCCGCAGCAGTCAATCGCTACGGTGTTGGTAACTGGCTGCAGACTGAAGTTGTGATGTGCAAGAGCGCAACGAGTAAGACATGTTTTAAACTATATCATGTATCATAATTGAGTCGTTGTTCTTTATTTGAAAAACATAAAGAAACAGGAATGAATATCATATGTATATTGTTCTTTGTTTAAAGACATCCCTGGACGTCCAGACAGACCGACGTGTGTCGTAATGGCATGACCATCGCATGGCTGGAACCAGAGGATGATGGTGGATCCGAGGTGACTGGATACATCATTGAGCGCAAGCAGGTCAGATCTGGCAGATGGGTGTGTGCTAATAAGAACCCAGTCACCATGACCAGATACAGATCAACAGGTCTGATAGAAGGCATTGAGAGTGGACATAGAGCAATCAACAGAGGTGTTGGAAAACCAAGTGTTGTCTCTGCAATGGCAGTGGAAACCGATCCCGTTGGTAAGTACCATTTAATGGATTTAATTCCACCTGGTGAAAACTCTATCCCACAAAAACAGGCTGAAATTTCAAGCAGTCTTTTCAAACAGCTCTTACACTAAAAGGGCATTATCACATTTTTTAAAAGTCAAATCAAATTGTATTTGTCACATGTTTTGTGAACAACAGGTGTAGACTAACAGTGAAATGCTTACTTATGGGCCATTCCCAACAATGCAGAGAGAAAAAAATAGAAATAATTGAAAAATATTGAAATAATAATACAAGGAATAAATACACAATATAAGGGCACAAGGCGAGACCCAAATGCAGACACAGGAGGCTGATGGTTGATATTTATTATAGCAAAAGAAGTAGGAAAAAGGCAGGTCGGGTACAGGCGAGAGTTCATAAACCAGGTCAGAGTCAAAACGGTACAAGACGATAGGCATGCTCGAGGTCAGGGGCAGGCAGAGTGGTCAGGCAGGCGGGCTCAGAGTCAGGACACGCAAGGGGTCAAAACCAGGAGGGCGAGAAAAGAGAGACTGGAAAAAGCAGGCACTGAGACACAAACTAACTTGGCTATATACACTCGGTACTAGTACCGAGTGCAAGTGGACAAAGGAATGCAAGTGGACAAAGGAAGGTGCCGACGTGCCTGAGAAAGCAATGATCGGTTCCAATGACGATTGCACTAAGCTGGTGATCAAGGGTGCAGAAAGAGCCGACTCTGGCACTTATGACCTGCTGCTTGAGAACAAGTGTGGCAAGAAGAACGTTCACATCAAGGTGAAGTTTATCGGCCGTCCAACTGCTCCAGAGGGACCACTTGGATGTTTACATATCTGGCATTACTCATCTCATGTGTATATACTGTTTTCTTTACTATTCTACGGTATCTCATTCACTTAATAATGCTTACATATCTTGCATTACTCCTCTCATATGTATATACTGTTTTTCTATACTATTCTGCTGTATCTTAGTCCGTTCTGCTCTGACATCGCTCATCCATATGTATATAGTCTTAATTCATTCCTACTCAGATTTGTGTGTATTGGGTATATGTTGTGTAATTTCTTAGAAATTACTTGTTAGATATTACTGCACTGTCGGAGATAGAAGCACAAGCATTTCACTACACTTGCAATAACATCTGCTAATCACGTGTATGTGACCAATACAATTTGATTTGGATTCAAAGACGTCCAGGCACAATCTGTTACGTTGACCTGGAAGGGTCCTTCAGATGACGGTGGCTCTGAAATCCTTGGATACATTGTTGAGAGACACCAGCTTCCCAAGACAGCCTGGTGCACTGTAGACACCAGGGTGGTGGACACATCTCTGGTTGTGAAGGGACTGGAGGAGGGACAAGAGTATCACTTCAAGGTGACAGCTGAAAACACATTCGTTATCAGCGGATCTCTGAAGTCAACAGAGCCCCTCATCCCAAAGACTCCTCTTTGTAAGTATTACTTTATTGATTCCTCATTGAACTTAGTGATTACATAAGTTTGCAAACATATACACTCACTGGACAGTTTATTAGGTACACCCATCTAGTACCGGGTCAGACCCTTTACCTCCAAAACAGCCTGAATTATTTGTGGGCATGGATTCTACAAGTTGGAAACATTCCACAGGGATGTTGGTCCATGCTGACGTAATGGCATCACGCAGTTGCTGTAGATTGTATGACGGTACACCACCACCAGCCTGTACCGCCAAACCCTGACTCTACCATCACCATGACGCAACAGGAACTGGGATTGGTCGGACCAGGCAATGTCCAGTGTTGGTGATCGCATGCCCACTGGTGCCGCTTCTTGTTGTTTTTAGCTGATAGGAGTGGAACCTGGTGTGGTCGGCTGCAGCAATAGCCCATCTGTGACAAGGATTGACGAGTTGTGCGTTCCGAAATGCCGTTCAGCACCATTATTTATCTGTTTGTCACCCGCCTGTTAGCAAGTACGATTCTTGCCATTGTCCTTCGACCTCTCGCATCAACAAGCTGTTTTCGCCCACACAACTGCCGCTGACTGGATGTTTTTTGTTTGTTGCACCGTTCTTAGGAAACCCTAATAAACTGTCCGGTGAGTGTATACCTATATTATGAATATATACTCTAAGTCATGCTTTTTCCCTGATTAAAACAGGTCCCCCAGAGACATCAAGCATCCCGCCAGAGGTTATGGATGTCACTAAGAGCTCGTCCTCTCTGTCTTGGTCGAGATTGCAGGAGAACTTGCCCCTAAGGATGACGATGGCTCTGCCATTACTGGATATTTTATTGAGTACAAAGAAGTGTCCTCTGACACATGGGTCCGTCATGAGAAGAAGGTAGTTTCAATCCAGTTTGCCCTCCCTAGACCGACTGCTGACACGGAATATTAGTTCCGTGTTATTAATCAAAATGATATTCCAGACAGTGAACCTGGATCTGTATCTGAACCAGTCACATACAAAGATCCATTTGGTGAGTTTGAAACAGATAACCATGTCTGATGTCATGTCATGATTGATGCCTTAGATAACCGTGTCATTATTGATGACTTAGATATACATTTAACTGCTAAGTTTTTACATTTGCCCTACTCTATTCTTCCAGACAAACCAAGTAAACCAGGTGAGATCGACACAGTAACTGTCACAAAGGACGCTGTCGCCATTAAGTGTGCGGTGCCAGAATGTGATGGTGGAAAGAGGGTCCTTGGTTACTGGATTGAATACAGGAAGTCTGCAGAAGCTACCTCGAAGAAATGAAACAAGAGGCGCACCAAGGAGAAACAGTTCACCATTACAGGTCTGGACGAGGCGACTGAGTATGAGTTCAGAGTGATGGCTGAGAATGAGACCGGAATCAGCAGACTACGCAGAACAGCCACATGCATCAAGACCAAACTGGGTGGTAAGTAACTGAAACAATTAATTATTTCACAATTGTATGGATGAACACTACAATGCCTTTATTTATTACTTGTTTATAATACCTTGAGAAAGCAAGGTGATACAATTCCAACTGTTGTTTTTTCCAACAGCTGGAACTTAACCAAGCCTGAGGAAAGAAATGGATGAAGTTACCACTAAATTATACCAACCAGGAGTGATAAAATGCCAGATTATTGGTAGACCTCTTCCCGATAACAAATCGTATAAATCTGGCAAGGAGATCATCTCGTAAATATGAGATGAGCTCTGATGGCCGTAACCATTCACTGATCATTATGACAGACCAGCAAGAGGATGAAGGAGAATACACATGCAAGGCTATCAACGATGCAGGGGAAGCAGAGACCAGTGTCATTCCGTTTTTTTGTTAGCTGCTCCCCAGTTCAATCCTGACTTCCCATTGAAGAATATCTACTATGCCGAAAGCGGCACCACTCTGTGTCTGCATGTTGCCTACATCGGACGCCCTGAGCCTAAGATCCTGTGTCTTTATGGAGCTACAACGGTGGTGGCTTCTGAGAATATCAGCATTGAAAACACAGAGCATTACACACACCTGGTGATCAAGAATGTGCAACACAGGGTACATGGAGGAAAATACAGAGTAAGACTGCACAATCACTTTGACAAAGTTGACATACTCATCAATGTTGAAATCCAAGGTACTTTTACACTGAATTAGAACAAATCTACAAATTGTTTATGATCTACAATTTGTTTTACAATTTGACTACAAACTAAGTGTGGCTAATGTACTTATTGTTTTCAAGTAAACCTGCAATGCCTGAAGGTCCCATCATACTTGATGCCCTTTTGAAGAACTCTGTGATTATTAGCTGGAAACCACCAAAAGATGATGGTGGATCAATGATCACAAACTACATTGTGGAGAAGCGTGAAGACAAGGAGTGCGATTACTGGACACTCGTTTTCTCATCCATCACAGGCACAAATTGCCGTATTGCCAACCTTGTTGTAAATGCTGGGTACTTCTTCCGTGTGTATGCTCAAAATCGTTATGGAAACAGTGAGCCACTGGAGATCCCCACTCGCATCTTTATCAAGAGTTCAATGGGTAAGTTGAGTCTCACAATATAGTTACAGTACAAGATCATATATTTGCACAAATATGAGATTAACAAAGTTTTGGATCCCTACTAAGGTTATGATGTTATATTTACAGATAAACCTTCACCACCACTGCTGGCAGTCGTCTCTGGTGTGACTAACCTTTCCTGTGCCGTGTCCTGGACACCTCCTCTCACTGATGGTGGCTCCAAGATCAAGAGCTACTGCCTTGACAAGAAGGAGAAGAAGGGTGAATGGACACCTGGCACTACTGATGAAATCAAATCCACCATCTTCTCTGTCAAACGCCTCACTGAGGGAAGCGAATACATCTTCCACGTGAACTGTGAAAACCTTGCTGGAGTGAGTGAATGGAGTGTGGAATCTGAACCAGTCATTCCAAAAATGCCTGTTGATGTCCGTGCTCCCGCCTTCAAAGAGGAACTGAGTGTCAAATAAAAATGCAACGCCACCTTCATTTGCAAGATCACAGGACAACCCAAGCCTGTTATTAAATGGTTCAGACGTGGCAAGGAGATCCAGTCTGATGGAAAGAAACTGAAGATTCAAGAACTCAAGGGAGTCTATCACCAACTGGTTATCTCTGCTGCTGATGAGGAAGACTCTACTGTCTACCATATCAGAGCAACCAACCTGGGAGGATCCTTCTGCACCACTGTCTCTCTGGATGTTGAAGGTAAGATCACTAATGTGTATGCAATAATACTTACATAGTATACAGTACATGTAGAGTTGTACATTTACATGAATACAATTCCATGTATTTGTTCCACCTACAAAGAATATTATCAGTACATTTATAATACTTATTTGTTTGGTATTTATGATGTGAAATCATAAGAGGCAATCCCTGCCCTCAGTGGAGAGATTTTGAATATCAAGATTCCATTCAGTGGCAAACCCGATCCTGTCATCACCTGGCAGAAGGGACAAGATCTCATCGATAACAACGGATACTACCAAGTCATCGTCACAAGGTCATTCACATTGCTCGTGTTCCCCAACGGAGTTGATAGGAAGGATGCTGGTTTCTACATCGTTTGTGCCAAGAACAGATTTGGCATTGACCAACAGACAGTTGAACTGGATGTTGCAGACGTGCCTGACCCACCACATGTTATCAAAGTAAGTGATGTTTCAAGAGACTCAGTATCTCTGAGTTGGAAAGTACCTGCTAATGATGGTGGAAGCAGAGGAACCAGCTACGTTGTGGAGAAGTGTCCCACAACAGCTGACCGATGGAAACGTGTTGCCCAGGCTCGTGATACTCGCTACACTGTCACCTGTTCAGAGGAACCAGGTACCAGTTCAGAGTCATAGCCTAAAACAAATTTGGTCAAAGTCAACCATGTGAACCAAGCGGTCCCGTTACAACAAAGGAGTCCTTGGCTATGGCAGCGAGGTTAGTGACAGAGATGTTCCCAAGCAAAAGGCTCCCCATTCAAGTGCCAAGAATGTGCATAACAAGTACATGATTGCTGAGAAACTGGGACGTGGCCAGTTTGGTATTGTTCACCGTTGTGTTGAGACCAGCTCTGAGAGGACATACATGGCTAAATTCGTCAAGGTGAGGGGTGCAGATCAAGCATTCATCAAGAAAGAAATTGCAACACTGAACCTGGCAAGACACAACAACTTCTTGTGTCTTCATGAGTCCTTCGACAGAACTGAGGAATTAGTCATGATCTACGACTTCGTCTCAGGTCAAGACATCTTTGAATGGTTTGGCACAGGAGACTTCGAGCTGAATGAGCGTGAAATCGGCAACTACATCAGACAAGTATGTGAAGCTCTTGAGTTTTTCCACAACAAGAGTCATTGTCACTGACATCAGGCCTGAGAATATTGTGTACACCACAAGAAAGGGCAGTAAAGTCAAGATCATTGAGCTAGGACAGGCCAGACACCTGACTCCTGGGGACCAGATCAAGGTTCAGTATACTACAGCTGAGTACGCTGCTCCTGAGATCCACCAGAATGACATGGTCAGCAGTGTTACAGATGTGGCCAGTTGGTGTTCTAGTCTATGTCCTACTCAGTGGACTCAATCCATTTAGTGCTGAGACTCCTCAGCAGATGATTGACAACATCTCAAATGCTGAGTACAGTTACGACGACGAAACCTTCAAGGTGCCTACTGTTGAAGCATTAGACTTTATCAAGAGTGAACTGAAACGCATTGAGTTTGAAGAAAAAACTAGAACCGTGAGGAAAGAGAGAACTACAACTTCTCATGTGGCAGGTAGCCTAGAGGTTAGAGTGTTGGGCCAGTAATCGAAAGGTTGCTAGATCGAATCCCTGAGCTGACAAGGTAAAAATCTGTCGTTCTGCCACTGAACAAGGCAGTTAACCCACTGTTCCTAGGCCATCATTGTAAATAAGAATTTGTTCTTAACTGACTTGCCTAGTTAAATAAAGGTTAAATAAAAAATAAGAAAATGTGGCAACTAAGGGGAGAAGGTCACCCACCCCTGAAAAAACCTGTCCACGTTCCCCTAGACCTGTTGCTACGGCCAGATCAGCCTCCAGGTGGAGACTGTGCAGGTGGCCAAAGTTGACTACCTGGCAAAGTATGAGTCAAGAAAAGCCATTGTGAGATCCGAGAGGAGATCAGTAGAAAGGAAGGAGGGTGTAAATATCCCTTCAGCCTTGACCATACCCCATGGGTCACTGTGAGGTTGTGTTCCCACTGTGTGCCATGCGGTCAGCATGCCAAAGTTACACTGAACGTCCAATCAAAGCCAACCGCTGAGGTGAAGTGGTACCATAATGGAAAATTGATAACAGAGAGCAGGAGGTAGTGTATGTCCAACCTGAGTGGAGTTCTGTATCTTCAAATTCTTGACTGCACCACAGAGGACAGTGGCACTTACCGTGTCGTCTGCACTAACGCAGTGGGAGAATGCTCAGACTACGCCACTTTCGATGTCGCAGGCATGGGAGAGTATTCTAGCTATATGCCACCTTGGGAAGATGAGGAACCACCAGCTCTTCCTGTGCCAAATATCCTCCTACAAGACAGTTGAAACACATGAAACACACATGGAGGAGTCCAGCACCTTTGTAAGTAAGAAGACTACTCTACCCTCAACAATCCTGAAAAAAACACAGTCCCTTACCTTTAACGAGGGAGAGACTGACAGATTTGCCTGTGATGTTGATGGTGAACCGGTGCCAACTGTGACCTGGATGCACGAGGGACAAATTATTGGATCATCTGTTCGTCACTACAGAACAGTACAAGTCTACTTTTGAAATCACTTCTGGTGAGGTGTCAGACGAAGGCAGCTACTCAATCGTGGTGGAGAACTCTGAGGACAGCCAAGAGGTGCACTTCAGTCTAACCATCTGCTGACTGGAAGCCAAAGAGGAGGCCTCTTCTACAGTGACATACTCAGACAAAGAGCCCACAATGAAATCTCGTAGTCCAGTCATGTCTCCACCAAGAGTGAAGTCTCCTGAATCAATCAGCTCTCCATAGAGAATCATGTCTCCTACCAGCCCTACACCTAAATCACCCACTGAGAAAGTCACCCTAAAAACAAAGCCCTCCATCTCATCTGGTCTTCAGGACATGACTGCATCTGCAGAGTCCATCATCAAGCTGACAGTGAAAATGACTGGAGATCCTAAACCTGAGATCTCATGGATGAAGGATGGAAAGGTCATTTCATTTTGTCACATTTGATTTATTAGTCACACTTACTACATTTTGAATTTACATTTGAAAGGAAATAAATATAGGTTGAAATATAACCTTTTCACTTTCTTTCTTTTTTCATTTGCAGACTCATTCATGGTGGAAAATATAACATTTATGAAGAACATGATTTGGCACACCTTGAAATCTATGAATCTGGGGCCTCTGATAGTGGAGTTTACAAATGCACATTTACTGATAGGTCTGGGTCATCATTCACAAGCCGCATTGTCTCTATTCAAGGTATTTATATTGATTTATCATAATTGAAGTCCCATTCTGGTGATAGTATTATCTTTGTATTATGTATTCAATCAATGTATCTCTTGTCCTGTATCTATAAACCTTATAATTCTGCATATGACATAATATGTAATCAATGTATCTCTTTATCTGTCTTAGCTTCAAACAAAACTAAAGCACTTGCAACAAAAACAGAATTCTCAGAGCAAGTTATGAAAAAGGAAATTGTCTACGGAGAGGTTGAGTCTGACACAGAAATCAAGGCGCCCCATACTCAAATGGTCATGCCTGAAAGCCAGTCTCTCACCCTGAGAGCCAACATCCATGGAGCTTCAGATGGATCGTGAACGGAATGGAACTGGCCAACTCAGAGGACTACAGATATGGTGTGTCTGGAAACAACCATACAATGTTCATCAAGAAGGTCAGCCAATACGAGCAGGAGGTCATCACATGTGAAGCCAAAACCGAGCATGTGCTGGTCAAGTGCCAGTCTGACACCACTGTCACTGAAGCACAATCTGATGCACCATCATTCCTTGTGCAGCCACGCTCTCAGAATGTCAACGAAGGACAGAACATCAAGTTCACATGTGAGATTGCAGGAGAACTTGCCCCTGAAATTGAGTGTCTTAAAGACAACATCATGGTGAGTAAGCTAAAAAGAGTTTTGTAAATAATGTTTGATTTGATTTCTTCAATTCAATACAACAGAACTGTATTCATCCCATCAGGGGCAATCAGAAAAAGCAAGTCCGGTTACAAATATCACTAGATACTTGAATAATAAAAAACACAAACTAATACTTTAATTCGGTCTCTCTACTTACAGGTATCTACGACCTTAAACAGGAAACTGAGCTGTTCAAAAAATGTATACACTCTGGAGATTATTGAGGCCACAGTTGCAGACAGTGGCAAATAGACCATCAAAGCCAAAAACAAATATGGACAGTACTCTGGAACATCATCTCTCAACATCACCAGTAAGTTATCAATCCTTTATCAATCCATTGTTTAATTAAAAGCTTACAGTACATTGTGATAATGCAAAGCTTTCCCAAGTTTTATGAAAACTTTAACTTGAGTCGCTAAATTTTACTAATAGCTTAAATTAAAGACTAAGATGTAATTTTCCTAACCAGTATTGTCCATGTGTTATTTGTTTATATTCATACAGATGGTCTTGAGTATCTCCATTGAGAATTGACCATTTAGCCATGTACTTCATCATTTGCGTTATTCGCACAGCTCTTGTTCAAGAACCTGCCAAAATGGTTATAAAGGAGCAAAGTGCTGCTGCTGCCAGCTTGCACAGTGACAGTTTCTCAGCCACATCAGTCCATATGGCTGGAGCATCAATGGCGCAAGAGGGCTCTTTCCATAGCCAATTTGAAAGCATGTCTGCTGCTAGCGTGTCCGCCATAACATCTGAATCAATGGTATCCATGAGCTACAGCAGTATCACGGAAATGTCAAGTGAAATGATATCAAGTCATGCTATTTCAACTCATGGCTCCTCAATGAGCGCCCTTATTCATGGTGGCGGCAAAGGTGAGATGCATTTCCCTTGCCCATATAGTATACTGTATCTAGAATTAGTATAGTCTTGAGTTTGTTGTTCTGCTTTAAATGACAAGTAGAGAAGATGACATGTTAATTAATTCCTTTATTTTTTTATCATTGCTTCTAGCTCCCAAAATCCAATCTCTCCCAGAGGATATCAGCATTGAGCCAAGAAAGACTTTGAGCGTGTCCTGTGCTTTCTCTGAACACCCAACACCTGAGATTGAGTGGGTCCGCTCAGGGAAACAGTGTGATGAAGAGCGTGGCAGGTGTCACATTGAGGCCACCGTGGACCTCACTACCCTTGTCATCCCCTGTGTGAAGGAAAATGATGCCGGAGCGTACGCCCTCAAACTGTCCAACGGGCTTGGATCTGCTATGGCAACTGTCAACATTCATATTCGATCCATGTAAAAAAAATACTTTAATAATTTCTATCCTCCATTTTCCCCCCTCCAGTACCTTTTTATTTATTGAATTAGCAAAAGTAATCTTTACTTGATAAAGACCTGGATTTATGTTCTTGTAAAAAACATTTTTATATATACCAAACTTGACTAAGTCTAAAGTTGTTATAAAATGTGCCATATTGGATAATTATGACTCAGATTGTTTTTACCACTTTTCTGTGACATGTACATAATGTACAGTATATAGCTGAATTTAACGGTTTTGGAAAATGTATGCATTGCTATTTATGACAACATTAACTGAAAAAATAATAATGTTTTAACATGAGAAAGTTTCACATTAAACGAATACCCTGTTAAACCTGAAACTAAACTCTGTGCCTCAACAAAAAGTTGATGTCTTAAGATTGCCTCAACAGGTAGAGAGGCTCCCTGTTGAAGTTGACTAAATCAGAGAGATGAGATGTTAGACACTGTATGTTATTACCTGCAGTGTTATTATCATACTCCTATGAATTGTAACAGGATCATAAGACCCTGAGTGCTGTTTGCATAAACCCTCATGTAAGCAGCACAACTAGGTATTGTGTTCTGACTGACTCATAACCACCATTTTAATGACATGCTCAACATGTGAGCAGCCTGCACTTTGTGTGCTATTTTTAAGTGCACTGTTTCTGGCAATGGACAGTTGAATTTGCTTTTTAAAACGTAACATAACCTGGCCATTAAAAAACAAAAGTAAATTAAAGTACTTCACTGCAGAAGCAGTGCCACCTCTAGGAGGATTGCTAGGTAATATTTTGTGTGTGTTTTAGTTTTGGAATTTCACCTTGTCAGTAGTCAGGGTAACCATCAAGTGAATGTACCACGGTGATACCATCTACCGTGAAACAAAGAAAGCAAAACACATGACTAATTATGCCCTGCACTTTGATTTAATTGAGTCTATTGATGTAGAATCACTACTATATTCATCCTTGAGTTTTATGTCACCGATTTAATAAAGCAGTATTTCAGCACTAGTGAATTACTGTTTCTTTATTTGCCTCAATTACGTGTGTTGTTGTTCAGTTTCTTTTCCTTATCAATGATTCCACCACTTTTACATTTTCAAATATAACAAATAATCACTAAGGTAAACGGGAAAATAATAACTAAAGTATGTAACAATCTATAAGGGTCAATGTCATATATGTTACGAATCCCGCAGAAGATGGTGCCTCTTCCCGTTCGGGCGGCGCTCGGCTGTCGTCGTCTCCGGCCTACTAGCTGCCACCGATCCCCTTTTCTGTTTCATTTAGTTTTGTCTGATTTGTTGCACCTGTTTTGTGTTTAGGTTTATTGTGGGCTATTTAAACCCAGTTGGCCCGCCGACTTTTGTGCGGGCTTGTTTTTCTGTTTGTGGTGTCGTATTTTCTTGTGGTGTCTGTTCCATGTGGATTTTGTCCTGTTTGTTTTGGACTGTACTTGACGCGCCCTTGTAGGTGTGGCGTAGCCGTCTCGTTATATTCTTTTGGAATATTAAATCCACTTGCTTCTCACTACCCTGCTCTCTGCGCCTGACTCCTTCATCACCACTTTTGGAATTGTGACAATATACAACTGTGATTGATTGTTTCATCCACACAAATGAAGTAACTTTACAGCGTTGAGCCAAATATCAGCTGCCCTCTGAACAAAGACTGACCAAATACCCAGGTTAAAAAGGCAAAGTGCAGTTCAAACAATAACAAAGCAACAACCCGCCACTTGTTTTGGTAAACAGCTGAGGGATGGAGCTGGAGAAATGTTACTATTCTCAAATTCATAGACAAGAGCTATGGATGCAAGGACTGACCATCCATGAGGTCATCAAAATTATAGTTTTAACATTGACATTGTTTACAAACATTGGAGTAAAACAAGCTTATATTTTGAGTTCTGATGGGGTGCGACAGTTGAACTAAGCTCACAAGACAATAAGTTATATTCTTAAAGAATCAATAGCTATATATCATTAATTTAACTGTCAA
Organism: Salvelinus alpinus; assembly: GCF_045679555.1. Taxonomy (NCBI): domain Eukaryota; kingdom Metazoa; phylum Chordata; class Actinopteri; order Salmoniformes; family Salmonidae; genus Salvelinus; species Salvelinus alpinus. The sequence goes on from NC_092105.1 coordinate 28,511,241, forward strand.
TAAATGGATGTAGCAGCAACTGAAGATTGCAGATGCGGATGATGCAGCTGCAGGAATAGCATACAACAGATGTACAGTACGAGTCAAAAGTTTAGACACAACTATTCATTCAAGGGCCTTTCTTTATTTTTACTATTTTCTACATTGTAGAATAATAGCGAAGACATCAAAACTATGAAATAACACATATGGAATCTTGTAGTAACTAAAAAACTGTTAAACAAATCTAAATATATTTGATATTCTTCAAAGTAGCCACCCTTCACATTGATGACAGCTTTGCACACTCTTGGCATTCTCTCAATATGCTTCATGAGGTAGTTGTTACCTGGAATGCATTTCAATTAACAGGTGTGCCTTGTCAAAAGTTAATTTGTGGAATTTCTTTCCTTCTTAATGCGTTCGAGCCAATCATTTGTGTTGTGACAAGGTAGGGGTGGTATACAGAAGATAGCCCATATTTGGTAAAAGACCAAGTCCATATTATTGCAAGAACAGCTCAAATAAGCAAAGAGAAATGACAGTCCATCATTACTTTAAGATATGCAGTGCAGTCAATCGGAAAATGTCAAGAACTTTGAACGTTTCTTCAAGTGCAGTCGCAAAAACCATCAAGCGCTATGATGAAACTGGCTCTCATGAGTACTGCCACAGGAAAGGAAGACCCAGAGTTACCTCTGCTGCAGAGGATAAGTTCATTAGAGTTACCAGCCTCAGAAATTGCAGCCCAAATAAATGCTTCACAGAGTTCAAGTAACAGACACATCTCAACATCAACTGTTCAGATGAGACTGTGTGGAATCAGGACTTCATGGTCGAAAAGCTGCAAAGAAACCACTACTAAAGGACACCAATGAGAAGAGACTTGCTTGGGCAAGAAACATGAGCAATGGACATTAGACCGGTGGAAATCTGTTCTTTAGTCCAAATTTGAGATTTTTGTTTCCAACCTCTGTGTCTTTGTGAGACACAGAGTAGGTGAACGGATGATCTCCGCATGTGTGGTTTACACCGTGAAGCATGGAGAAGGAGGTGTGATGGTGTGGGGGTGCTTTGCTGGTGACTGTCTGATTTATTTGGAATTCAAGGCACACTTAACCAGCATGGCTACCACAGCATTCTGCAGCAACACGCCATCCCACCTGGTTTGCGCTTAGTGGGACTATCATTTGTTTTTCAACAGGACAATGACCCAACACACCTCCAGGCCGTATAAGAGCTATTTGACCAAGAAGGAGAGTGATCGAATGCTGCATCAGATGACCTGGCCTCCACAATCACCCAACCTCAATCCAATTGAGATGGTTTGGGATGAGTTGGACCGCAGAGTGAAGGAAAAGCAGCCAACAAGTTCTGAGTGTTTGTGGGAACTCCTTCAAGATGGTTGGAAAAGCATTCCAGGTGAAGCTGGTTGAGAGAATGCCAAGAGCGTGCAAAGCTGTCATCAAGGCAAAGGGTGGCTACTTGGAAGAATCTGAAATATAAAATATATTTTGATTTGTTTAACATGATTCCATATGTGTTATTTCATAGTTTTGATGTCTTCACTATTATTCTACAATGTAGAAAATAGTAAAAATAAAGAAAAACTTTTGAATGAGAAGGTGTGTCCAAACTTTTTACTGGTACTGTGTGTGTGTGTATATATATATAATATATATATATATGTGTGTATGTATGTATTTACTGACAAACAAAATATATCAATCCAAACTGTGTAGCAGCCATTTCATGACTGGAAAGAGACATCTGAAACAAAACATCAAAAGGTTTAATGACATTTGGAGATTGTCAAGCCAAGCCTTCAATACTGGGTAGGTTTATAATGTAGGGAGGGATGTATTTTCTGTTTGTCAAGAGTGACCTAGTCTATTTATTGTGGTGTTGAAAACGCAAACCATGATATGGAAGCGCTCGAAGTCGGTATGGTTTGTTTATTGGTTTACAGTACAAAGGGCGGGGTCATGTGAAAATATTTTTAACATTGGGAAGGTGGGTTTTATAATAATACCTTGAGTTGGTCCAGCCCCCCAGTAAATGTCGAGCATGCAGCTCCCCATGTATTGTTAAGATGGCAAACTTTTGTTGTGAAGCTTTTTTCAGGGAAATCTGACGACCCGGAAGTGATGATGTAAGACTAAGCACTAGCAGCTAAACTAAAGGCTAAAGCTAGCAACACACGGGCAAATTGCATTGGTTTCGCCGGCCTAATAAGATATATACCTATCAATAACATAGTGGTGGAGGGGCATCGTTCTCTCTGTGCGCTGTGATTATGAAACAGGAGTTCAATCACTACTGGTGTCAGCTTCGCTGGACATAAGATGGCGACAGAGTTGATACGCTTTTGGAAGCTTGGGTCATTGAGCCGTATCTGCACCTTCTCCCTTCTATTTCTGTTTGTGCATTGTCATACGTGTAAACATCAAGTTCCATCTCCGTCGGAGGTGAGTGTCGTTATCGCTTGCTTACCAGTTATTTTCTCGTAAGGAATTGATACATAGCTGAGGTACTTTGCGTGGGGCGCTTGAGCCATGGCAATAGGGGCGTATTAGGTAGATTGTTAAAAAGTACCGAGTAGGGGTGATGGGTATTTTGGGGGCTGGGCCCTGTTGAAAATGTTACATTACAGAAAGGTTAACTTTTTTAAATACAAATGTTAATTTATTGCATGCAATTACATTTATTATTTACACGAAGAGCGCTGTATCAAATTAAAGCTAGTATAACACCGACCTCATTCTTTCTACATGATAATACATTACTACCGCTACTTTTCTTTCAACAATGTTTCTTGTAGGTTGTCCATAAAGTGTACCTGAAGTCTGAAAGATTAACCAAAAGAAGCTCTGATCAACAATTGAAGATAACGATAATTTATGATTCAAGTGTGGACAAGTAAGTACATTTTTTCTTACTACAGAGTTGTCAGTTTGTAATGTAAGTGTGTGCCAGGCTTTACTGTAACCTGGTTATTATAAATACATGTCTTCTTCCAAAGGTTAACTTCAAATAAAAGAAGACTTGTGAAGGTATGTTTGTGTGAATGAGGTCAGATATATTTTCCATTGACATACAGGACAATAGGTATATTGTCATGTCTATCATGGCTATGACAATGTTACCTTTGAAGTTTTGTTGCTGCTGGCTAATATTATGTTGTGTGTCCTTTTTAGCTGGAGGCTGGTTAATAAACACTGCCTTTTTGTTTTCTACAGGATACACTTTTTCCACAAGCAATTGATTATCTACAGAAGGCATTTCAGGTTCGCCGGCAAGCAGGACCTGTATTACTCAGCAGGTAATGTTCTCACCTCCCATCACCCTCCAGCACAGTTCATTAACATGATCACCCTCCAGCATAGTCCATTAACATGATCACCCTCCAGCACAGGACATTAACATGATCACCCTCCAGCACAGGCCATTAACATGATCACCCTCCAGCACAGGCCATTAACATGATCACCCTCCACCACAGTTCATTAACATGATCACCCTCCAGCACAGTTCATTAACATGATCACCCTCCAGCACAGTTCATTAACATGATCACCCTCCAGCACAGTTCATTAACATGATCACCCTCCAGCAAAGTTCATTAACATGATCACCCTCCAGCAAAGTTCATTAACATGATCACCCTCCAGCACAGTTCATTAACATGATCACCATCCAGCACAGTTCATTAACATGATCACCCTCCAGCACAGGCCATTAACATGATCACCCTCCAGCACGGTCCAAGATCATGATCACCCTCCAACACGGTCCAAGATCATGATCACCCTCCAACACGGTCCAAGATCATGATCACCCTCCAACACGGTCCAAGATCATGATCACCCTCCAACGCGGTCCACTGACATGGTCAGCCTCCAACGCGGTCCACTGACATGGTCAGCCTCCAACGCGGTCCACTGACATGGTCACCCTCCAACGCGGTCCACTGACATGGTCACCCTCCAACGCGGTCCACTGACATGGTCACCCTCCAACGCGGTCCACTGACATGGTCACCCTCCAACGCGGTCCACTGACATGGTCACCCTCCAACGCGGTCCACTGACATGGTCACCCTCCAACGCGGTCCACTGACATGGTCACCCAAAAACGCGGTCCACTGACATGGTCACCCTCCAACGCGGTCCACTGACATGGTCACCCTCCAACGCGGTCCACTGACATGGTCACCCTCCAACGCGGTCCACTGACATGGTCACCCTCCAACACGGTCCTGGAACATGATCACCCTCCAACACGGTCCTGAAACATGATCACCCTCCAACGCGGTCCACTGACATGATCACCCTCCAACGCGGTCCGGAAACATGATCACCCTCCAACACGGTCCTGGAACATGATCACCCTCCAACACGGTCCTGGAACATGATCACCCTCCAACGCGGTCCACTGACATGATCACCCTCCAACGCGGTCCTGGAACATGATCACCCTCCAACACGGTCCTGGAACATGATCACCCTCCAACGCGGTCCTGGAACATGATCACCCTCCAACGCGGTCCTGGAACATGATCACCCTCCAACACGATCCTGGAACATGATCACCCTCCAACACGGTCCTGGAACATGATCACCCTCCAACACGGTCCTGGAACATGATCACCCTCCAACACGGTCCTGGAACATGATCACCCTCCAACCCCGTTCTGGAACATGATCACCCTCCAACGCGGTCCTGGAACATGATCACCCTCCAACACGGTCCTGGAACATGATCACCCTCCAACACGGTCCTGGAACATGATCACCCTCCAACACGGTCCTGGAACATGATCACCCTCCAACGCGGTTCTGGAACATGATCACCCTCCAACGCGGTCCTGGAACATGATCACCCTCCAACGCGGTCCTGGAACATGATCACCCTCCAACGCGGTCCTGGAACATGATCACCCTCCAACGCGGTCCTGGAACATGATCACCCTACAACGCGGTCCTGGAACATGATCACCCTCCAACGCGGTCCTGGAACATGATCACCCTCCAACGCGGTCCTGGAACATGATCACCCTCCAACGCGGTCCTGGAACATGATCACCCTCCAACGCGGTCCTGGAACATGATCACCCTCCAACGCGGTCCTGGAACATGGTCACCCTCCAACGCGGTCCTGGAACATGGTCACCCTCCAACACGGTCCTGGAACATGATCACCCTCCAACACGGTCCTGGAACATGATCACCCTCCAACACGGTCCTGGAACATGGTCACCCTCCAACACGGTCCTGGAACATGGTCACCCTCCAACACGGTCCTGGAACATGATCACCCTCCAACGCGGTCCTGGAACATGGTCACCCTCCAACACGGTCCTGGAACATGATCACCCTCCAACACGGTCCTGGAACATGATCACCCTCCAACGTGGTTCAAGAACATGTTCTCATTTCAAGAAGACAATAAAATAGTTTAATGTTTGTAATTCAGTTGAGGTAGTGAGTGTAGCATTTTAAGATGTGTCAAGATCATCTATATTGTTGAATAGGCCAAAAACACTGAATGCTTCTCATATATTGAATATCTAAAGGGCACGCTAAGCTATGTCAAGTCATTAATGCAAGGCTCGATCAGTCAAGCGGTTCAGTTCATGCATCTTTCTCTTGCATTATAAAATGTGTTTCTGTTCAGACAATGTGTGACCAATCAGTATCTGAGGAAGAAAGATGACCCTCACCGCTACTGCCAGGGAGCATGTGCAGACATCACTAAGTGTGGACCCGTCATTGTTCCTGACCATCATCTGCAGGTCAGTCTACGCCACAGAAATTGGAACATGAGGTGTAGTGACAAAGTAGGTTGGTTGATAGACTAGTTATTAGTAATACCAGGTCTCAAGTAACTTACTTAGTCAGTGTTGGTCACTGTTATTGGTCGCTGTTATGAACATGTGATTTCTGGTAATGATTTGTTATTAATAAAACATGGAAAGTACATCATCATTATAGGTGCCAGTCCTTCCACTGTTCCTCTACGCATAGGGACAATGTACCACCAGGCACCCGTGGACCATTCTGTAGTTATGGGATTAGCTAATGCAGCTCAGTGAAATTAGAATTATGATAGGGCTTAGGTTGGAGTGCCTGTTGTGTGCAGAACTGAGGGTGGCCTCACTGACCTGACAGCCTCAAACAAGATTAGCACTTCTGGTTCATGGGTCGTTTAAGACAGTCCAGAAGCTTTTGTCTTCTAAACTACCTCTATTGCTTGTTACTCACCTTTTTAAGCTTGGCCTTTTTAACCAGCGATGTTATTGTTCCTTTAGACATCTATTTAATCACTTTAAATACAATATTATTTGACTTAGCCTGAAGACATAATAGTTAGCCTCCATGCTCCACTCTGTTTCCTCTATATGTTACCTACTCACCTGGCTTGCTACCATTGCCTCCTGCTGCTATCTTCAACAGGGCTCTCTTGTAAAAGAGATTATCTCAATGAGACTAAACAAGGTTAAACTGAAACCGTCCTCAACACGCACATGATCCAACTGTCTGCGTGGAATTTGAATTCCAGCCACATCGGTCTTCACACTCTTCCTCTGTGTCCCCCTGCTCATTCCGTTTAGTCCTAGCAATAAAACATAAAAAACCTCATATACAGTTGAAGTCAGAAGTTTACATACACCTTAGCCAAATACATTTAAACTCAGTTTTTCACAATTCCTGACATTTTATCCTAGTAAAAATTCCCTGTCTTAGGTCAGTTAGGATCATCACTTTATTTTAAGAATGTGAAATGTCAGAATAATAGTAGAGTGATTTATTTCAGCTTTTATTTCTTTCATCACATTCCCAGTGGGTCAGAAGTGTACATACACTCAATTAGTATTTGGCAGCATTGCCTTTAAATGGTTTAACTTGGGTCAAACGTTTTGGGTAGCCTTCCACAAGCTTCCCACAATAAGTTGGGTGAATTTTGGCCCATTCCTCCTGACAGAGCTGGTGTAACGGAGTCAGGTTTGTAGGCCTCCTTGCTCGCACACGCTTTTTCAGTTCTGCCCACAAATCACACACTTTCAATAGGATTGAGGTCAGGGCTTTGTGATGGCCACTCCAATACCTTGACTTTGTTGTCCTTCAGCCATTTTGCCACAACTTTGGAAGTATGCTTGGGGTTATTGTCCATTTGGAAGACCCATTTGCGACCAAGCTTTAACTACCTGACTGATGTCTTGAGATGTTGCTTCAATATCCACATAATTTTCCTCCCTCATGATGCCATCTATTTTGTGAAGTGCACCAGTCTCAACTGCAGCAAAGCACCCCCACAACATGATGCTGCTACCCCCGTGCTTCACGGTTGGGATGGTTTTCTTCTGCTTGCAAGCCTCCCCTTTTCCTCCAAACATAACGATGGTCATTTTGGCCAAATCGTTCTATTTTTGTTTCATCAGACCAGAGGACATTTCTCCAAAAAGTACGATCTTTGTCCCCATGTGCAGTTGCAAACCGTAGTCTGGCTTTTTTATGGCGGTTTTGGAGCAGTGGCTTCTTCCTTGCTGAGCGGCCTTTCAGGTTATGTTGATATAGGACTCGTTTTACTGTGGATATAGATACTTTTGTACCCGTTTCCTCCAGCATCTTCACAAGGTTCTTTGCTGTTGTTCTGGGATTGATTTGCACTTTTCGCACCAAAGTACGTTAATCTCTAGGAGACAGAACGCGTCTCCTTCCTGAGCGGTATGATGGGTATGTGGTCCCATGGTGTTTATACTTGCGTGCAATTGTTTGTACAGAAGAATGTGGTACCTTCAGGCATTTGGAAATTGCTCCCAAGGATGAACCAGACTTGTGGAGGTCTACAATTTTTTTTCTGAGGTCTTGGCTGATTTCTTTTGATTTTCCCTTGATGTCAAGCAAAGAGGCACTGAGTTTGAAGGTAGGCCTTGAAATACATCCACAGGTACACCTCCAATTGACTCAAATGATGTCAATTAGCCTATCAGAAGCTTCTAAAGCTATGACATCATTTTCTGGAATTTTCCAAGCTGTTTAAAGGCATAGTCAACTTAGTGTATGTAAGCTTCTGACTCACTGGAATTGTGACACTGAATTATAAGTGAAATAATCTGTCTGTAACCAATTGTTGGAAAAATTACTTGTGTCGTGCACAAAGTAGATGTCCTAACCGACTAGCCAAAACTATAGTTTGTTATCAAGAAATTTGTGGAGTGATTGAAAAACAAGTTTTACTGACTCCAACCTAAGTGTATGTAAACTTCTGACTTCAACTGTGTGTGTATATATATATATATATATAGCTCAACTGGTAGGCATATAGAAATGTTGGCTGATGGTGTTCTTGAGTACTGTAGTTTGATGATTTTACTGTATTACGTCCATTGTGTGATTTCCAGCAATGCAAGGTAAAGTATTTCAGGACTTACCTGTAAACGAGAACTGGGCTTCAATGCGATTTTCCTGTTTTAAATAAATAAATTAAAATGCAATTATGTATATATGAATTCCAGCAATGCAAGGTGTGCAGCGAGACAGGGAGGTCTTGTGGCTCAGCAGGGACTCCGGACGGGAAGGGGGTGGAGGGGGCTGACTTTGTCCTCTACGTCAGTGGGGTGACTACAGAACGCTGTGGACAGGAGAACATTGTGGCCTATGCTGCATACTGTCAACTGGAGTCTGAGCTGGACAGGTAAGCCTCCAACACTCTTTAAACACACCCGGTTAACCCTTTGAATATATTTTACAGGATTATAACGGGATCTTAGTCTATTCCAGATTGCCGTAGCTACTGATTGGGTCTGGTAGGTGACATGGTAGCCCATGAATAGGTCTTTTAACCCAATGATATTTTATGTCAGTTTCACTTTCTTTACCTTTTTAGACCCATTGCTGGATATGCCAACCTGTGCCCCAATATGATATCCACCCAACCTCAGGAGTTTGAGGGTATGCTGTCAACCGTCAAACACGAAGTCATACACGCCCTGGTGAGTGCATTGGAAACAATCTACTTTTTATTCCTATTGGGGTGAAGCTAGTCATGAATGACTTAAGTAAATACCATAATGAATTAAACATGTCCAACGCAGATTTCATTATTGATTGAGTAATGTTATTTAATTAATTTCTTTAACGTGTGTCCAACAGGGTTTTTCTGCAGGGCTGTTCGCATTTTATCACGATGATGATGGCAAGCCTCTGACACCTCGGTTTGCAAGTGGACTGCCAGCATTCAACGAGAGGTATGTATACTTAATCATTATCCTCCACTGTCAGGCTGTGTTTTTAGAATTGCGCTTTTTGTTATAAGCACCAAGCCTAGACGAAAATACGATGCACAACAGAAAAATTATTATATGTTTCTAAAATCATGTTGATGTTTGAGAGAACTTTTGCTTTCTATTATAGTTTAGGCCTGTATCAGTGGAGTGATGCAGTGATACGTAAAGTGACTCGATTATGGGACATCCGTGGTGGCGTGATGGTCCGACATGAAGTTCATCTTCTAGTGACACCGCGTGTTGTGGTAAGAAATCCTGCTTTTAAGCTCCTCCCTGTTGAATCATGTATTTACATGTATTTGTCATTGGTAGATATGTGCCATTGTAGAGGCTGTGCTCTGTTGTTCTGTGCGGTTTTATGCTAATTTATTATTGTTGTGCTGCACTGCCCTGTGTTGTCCTGCCCTGTCCTGTAATGTGGTTAATGTTCGCGTCCTGTACCCCTGCATGTGTTTGCAGGAAGAGGCGAGGAGACACTTTGGCTGTCCCATCCTGGAGGGTATGGAGCTGGAGAACCAGGGAGGGATGGGTACTGAGCTAAACCACTGGGAGAAGAGGCTACTAGAGGTAACAGAAGGGCTTCAATTTGCATTGTACTGTGCTTAGTTTTTACTGTTCTGTACAGTATGTGCAGCCTACATTTGTGTTATAGCTTTACTTAGCCTACTAGAACTGGTGTCTGAACTGGAATTCCTGATATAGACTTAACCACGCCATATCCTTATAGCTCAGTTGGTAGAGCATGGCGCAAGCGCCAGGGTCGTGGGTTCAATTCCCACGGTGGCCAGTATGAAAAATGTATTAAAATGTATGCACTCACTACTGTATGTCTCTGGATAAGAGCATCTGCTAAATGACTAAAATGTAAATCAAATGTATTTATTTATATAGCCCTTCTTACATCAGCTGATATCTCAAAGTGCTGTACAGAAACCCAGCCTAAAACCCCAAACAGCAAGCAATGCAGGTGTAGAAGCACGTAAATGTAATTACCCTTTCACTCAGTTTCATAGTCTGTATAGCTATTGTGAATTCTTCATGTATTTCTTAGCAATAGTTCATTACTCATCATCAGCATTTACACTGAGTGTACAAAGCATTAGGAACACCTGATCTTTCCAAGACATAGACTGACCAGGTGAATCACCGTGAACGCTATGATCCCTTATTGATGTCACCTAGGGTTGCACATTTTGGGGAATATTTAAAGGTGGAAACTTTACATATATTCCTGTTAATTCCCACGGGAGTTAACGGAAATATATGCAAATTAATATTAATATCATTTAAATGTAGATGTTTTTTGCATTGGATATATTTACAATATCATATAGAGACAGAAACATAAACCTGTTACCTGATCATAAGTAGACAATTGCAAATGATTAAATCTTCCAATTGAAAAAAAACAAACATTTGTTACGAATTGAACTTTCATTAAATTAGTTGACTCTTCACATGGGATGATTTCACTGAACAACAAAATAAAGGGAATATTGAATGATCCCCAATGATCCATCGCATCTCCCAAAATTGTTTTCAATATACATCTGTAAAATGATAGTCTGGAGACTAAAGCTTTGGTTGTCTTCCTCTCAGGCTTCCATGTCTTCTCCCTGCCTCCCTCCTCAATGTCCACCTCTTGAACATCAGACTCTGAGGCCTCATCTTCACTGTCACTTTCCAACCTTGTTGAGGATGGCTCGTTGTCAGGCTCAAAAAGCCTCAAATTTGCCCGTAGACCACCAATTTTTTAACCCTTGTATTGGTCAGCCTGTTGCGTGCTTTGATGTGGGTGTTCCCAAACAAGGACCAGTTGCACTCTGAGGTGGCTGATGTTGGTGGGATTTGGAGGATGATGGAGGCAGCAGGGGAAAGAGCCTCAGATCCACAAAGTCCCTTCCACCAGGTGGCTGTTGAGATATGTTGGCACGACTGCCATATTGCATCTCCATCCCAAACTCCTTGCTTGGAAGTGTACTTTGCCAGACTGCCAAGAACCTTGCCCTAATCCAGGCCAAGGTGGCGAGACACGGTAGTGATGACACCATAGGCCTTGTTGATCTCTGCACCAGACAGGATGCTCTTGCCAGCATACTTGGGGTCCAACATGTACGCTGCTGCGTGTATGGGTTTCAGGCAGAAGTCTTCACGCTTTTTGATGTATTTCAGAACTGCAGTTTCCTCTGCTTGGAGCAACAGTGAAGTGGGCAGGGCAGTACGGATTTCTTCTTGTACATCTGCAAGCAGAGTCTGAACATCAGACAGGATGGCATTGTCTCCCTCAATCAGTGCAATGGCTACTGCTATATGTTTCAGGAGTTTCAGGCTGCTTACCACTCTCTCCCAAAATACATAATCTAGGAGGATCCTCTTGATGGGGCTGTCCATATTGGCAGACTGTTATATTGCCATTTCTTGGAGACAGACCTTCCCCTCCAGGAGACTGTCAAACATGATGACAACACCACCCCAACGGTTGTTGCTGGGCAGCTTCAATGTGGTGCTCGTATTCTTCTCACTTGCTTGGTGAGGTAGATTGCTGCTAGAACTTGATGACCCTTCACATACCTAACCATTTCCTTGGCTCTTTTGTAGAGTGTATCCATTGTTTTCAGAGCCATGATGTCCTTGAGGAGCAGATTCAATGCATGAGCAGCACAGCCAATGGGTGTGATGTGAGGGTAGGACTCCTCCACTTTAGACCAAGCAGCCTTCATGTTCGCAGCATTGTCTGTCACTAGTGCAAATACCTTCTGTGGTCCAAGGTCATTGATGACTGCCTTCAGCTCATCTGCAATGTAGAGACCGGTGTGTCTGTTGTCCCTTGTGTCTGTGCTCTTGTAGAATTCTGGTTGAGGAGTGGAGATGATGTAGTTAATTATTCCTTGCCCACGAACATTCAACCACCCATCAGAGATGATTGCAATACAGTCTGCTTTCTCTATGATTTGCTTGACCTTCACTTGAACTCTGTTGAACTCTGCCTCCAGCAAATGAGTAGATAAAGCATGTCTGGTTGGAGGGGTGTATGCTGGGCAAAGAACATTCAGAAATATCTTCCAATACACATTGCCTGTGAGCATCAGAGAGGAACCAGTTGCATAAACAGCTCGAGCAAGACATTCATCAGCATTTCTTTGACTACGTTCCTTCATTGAGTCAAAAAAACTTCTGATTCCAGGAGGACCATGAGCTGTTGCTATTGATAAGGTGTCTGATTCATCATTTTCACCTTGAATAGAAGTAGAGGGACTTTTGTCAGAGGTTGCTTGTTGTGAGCTCTGAGGGAACTTTATGCACTTGGCCAGATGATTCTGCATCTTTGTTGCATTCTTCACATATGATTTGGCACAGTATTTGTAAATGTACACAGCTTTTCCTTCTACATTAGCTGCAGTGGAATGTCTCCAAACATCAGATAGTGCCCGTGGCATTTTCCTGTAAAGATTAGAAAAAAATGAGTAAAAACAATTCCATGTACAGATAAATAGTTAAGCAGTTAGATTAAACATCTCCTTTTGTAAGCTAAATGTTTTTAAATGAAACATGTATGGAAACAGGTGAATTAACACTCCTCAGTTAGCAGGCTCAACAAGCAAGCTAAAACCCACATTGTAGCAAAAACAAACTAGCAGAAATTGTTAACAAGTTAGAAATTATTTAACCACACTTTGCTCTAGGCTACTATTTACTAGTTAACAAAATGATGTATGTCGTATAAAATATATTCACCCACACAGTATTGTAATCAAAACTTACCAGAAAGCATGTAGTCCTTGGCTCAGACAGTGTAGTAGTGTGGGTTCAATAGCATCTCATTAGTATGCAAGATCTTGAGAATCAGCTGTACATGTGATTGAAGAATGCACTGTGCATGCAGAGTGTTGCAATTCCATTGAATTGGGGATAGTTTAACCAAAATATGCCACAAGATCTAGAATTGCCGTATGTCAAATTGAATCAAATTTTATTAGTCACATGCGCCGAATACAACAGGTGTAGGTAGACCTTACAGTTATTTACGAGCCCCTAACCAACAGTGCAGTTTCAAAAAATATGGATAAGAATAAGAGATAAAAGTAAAGAAAGAGCAGCAGTAAAACAATAACAATATATACAAGATGGTGCCAGTACATAGTCATTGTGCGGGTCACCGGTTAGTTGAGGTGGTAGGTAGAGTTAATTAAAGTGACTATGCATAGATAACAACAGAGAGTGGCAGTGGTGTGGAGGGGGGGCAATGCAAATAGTCTGGGTAACCATTTGACTAGATGTTCAGGAGTCTTATGGCTTGGGAGTTAAAGCTGTTTAGAAGCCTTTTGGACCTAGACTTGGTGCTCTGGTACCGCTTGCCGTGTGGTAGTAGAGAGAACAGTCTATGACTAGGGTGGCTGGAGTCTTTGACAATTGTTAGGGCCTTCCTCTGACATCGCCTGGTCCTGGATGGCAGGAAGCTTGGCCCCAGTGTTGTTCTGTGCCGTTTGCACTACCCTCTGTAGTGCCTTGGGGTCGGAGGCCGAGCAGTTGCCATACCAGGCAGTGATGCAACCAGTCAGGATGCTCTCGATGGTGCAGCTGTAGAACCTTTTGAGGATCTGAGGACCCATGCTAAATCTTTTCAGTCTCCTGAGGGGGAATAGGTTTTGTCGTGCCCGCTTCACGATTGTCATGGTGTGCTTGGACCATGTTAGTTTGTTGATGTGGCCACCAAGGAACTTGAAGCTTTCAACCTGCTCCACTGCAGCCCCGTCGATGAGAATGGGGGCGTACTTGGTCCTCTTTTTCCTGTAGTCCACAATCATCTCCTTTGTCTTGATCACGTTGAGGGAGAGGTTGTTTTCCGGGCACTCCGACCTCCTCCCTATAGGCTGTCTCGTTGTTGTCGGTGATCAGGCCTACCACTGTTGTGTCATCGGCAAATTTAATGACGGTGTTGGAGTCGTGCCTGGCCGTGCAGTCCTGAATGAACAGGGAGTACAGGAGGAGGCTGAGCTCGCACCCCTAAGGGGCCCCTGTGTTGAGGATCTGCGTGGCGGATGTGTTGTTACCTACCCTTATCACCTGGGGGGGCGGCCCGTCAGGAAGTCCAGGATCCAGTTGCAGGGGAAGGTGTTTAGTCCCAGGGTCCTTAGCTTAGTGATGAGCTTTGAGGGCGCTATGGTGTTGAACACTGAGCTGTAGTCAATGAATAGTCAATGAATGGAGTGCAATTAGAGTCTGTATCATCTGTGGATCTGTTGGGGCAGTATGCAAATTTAGTGGGTCTAGGGTTTCTGGGATGATGGTGTTGATGTGAGTCATGACTTGCCTTTCAAAGCACTTCATGGCTACAGACGTGAGTGCTACAGGTCGGTAGTCATTTAGGCAGGTTACCTTAGTGTTCTTGGGCACAGGCACTATTGTGGTCTGCTTAAAACATGTTGGTGTTACAGACTCGGACAGGGAGAGGTTGAAAATGTCAGTGAAGACAATTGCTAGTTAGTCAGCGCTTGCTCGCAGTACACGTCCTGGTAATCCATCTGGCCCTGCGGCCTTGTGAATGTTGACCTGTCTTAAGATCTTACTCACATCGGCTGCGGAGAGCGTGTTCACACGGTCTTCCGGTACAGCTGTTGCTCTCATGCATGTTTCAGTGTTATTTGCCTCGAAGCGAGCATAGAAGTAGTTTAGCTTGTCCGGTAGGATTGTGTCACTGGGCAGCTCTCGGCTGTGCTTCCTTTTGTAGTCTATAATGGTTTGCAGGCCCTGCCACATCCGACGAGCGTCAGAGCTGGTGTAGTACGACTCGATCTTAGTCCTGTATTGACGCATTGCCTGTTTGATGGTTCGTCGGAAGGGCATAGCGGGATTTCTTATAAGCTTCCGGGTTAGAGTCCCACTCCTTGAAAGCGGCAGGTCTAGCCTTTAGCTCAGTGCAGATGCTGCCTGTAATCCATGACTTCTGGTTGGGGTATGTACGTACGGTCACTGTGGGGATGACATCATTGGTGCACTTATTGATGAAGCCAGTGACTGATGTGGTGTACTCTTCAATGCCATCGGAGGAATCCCGCAACATATTCCAGCATCTGCTTCATCTGACCACTTTTTATTGATCTAGTTACTGGTGCTTCCTGCTTTAATTTTTGTGTGTAAGCAGGAATCAGGAGGATGGAATTATGGTCAGATTTGCCAAATGGACGGCGAGGGAGAGCTTTGTATGTGTCTCTGTGTTTGGAGTATAGGTGGACCAGAGTTATTTTACCTCTGGTTGCACATTTAACATGCTTATAGAAATTTGGTAAAACTGATTTAGGATTCCCTGCATTAATGTCCCCGGCTACTAGAAGCGCTGCCTCTGGGTGAGCGTATTTTTGTTTGCTTATGGCGGAATACAGCTCATTCAATGCTATCTTAGTGCTAGCCTCTGACTGTGGTGGTATGTAAACAGCTACAAAGAATATAGATGAAAACTCTCTCGGTAGGTAATGTGGTCTGCAGCTTATCATGAGAAATTCTACCTCAGGCGAGCAATAGCTCGAGACTTCCTTATATAACGTGCACCAGCTGTTGTTTACAAAAATACATAGACCACCTTGTCTTACCAGACGCCGCTGTTCTATCCTGCCAGTACATCATATAACCAGCCAGCTGTATGTTGATATTGTTGTCGTGAAGCATAAGATGTTACAGTTTTTAATGTCCCGTTGGTAGTTTAATCTTCCCAATAACTCGTCCATTTTATTGTCCAAAGATTGCATGTTTGCTAGCAGAATTTAGGAAGTGGGGGTTTATTCGATCGCCTCCGACTTCTCAGCAGGCATCCCACTCTCCGGCCTCTCTTTCTGCACCTTCTCTTCACGCAAATCACAGGGCTCGGGGCCTGTTCCCGAGGGAGCCGTATATCCTCGAGCTCGTCATAGTCGTGAAAGAAGAAAAAGGGTTCTGCTAGTCTGTGGTGAGTAATCGCAGTCCTGATGTCTAGAAGTTATTTTCGGTCATAAGAGACGGTAGCGGCAACATTATGTACAAAAAGAGTATCCCACAAAAAAGGTTCAGTAAGCTAACTTAATTTTTTGCAAAATTCCCCAAATTCCCGAGCTTAAATTCCCACGGAAAATTTCCAGAAATTTACCGGAAAGTTTCCGACCCTTTGCAACCCCAATGTTACCTGTTAAATCCACTTAAATCAGTGTAGATGAAGGGGAGGAGACAGTTTAAGGAAGGATTTGTAAGCCTTTAGACAATTGATACATGAATTGTGTATGTGTGCCATGCAGAGGGTGGATGAGCAAGACAAAATATTTAACTACCTTTTGAACGGGCTATGGTAGTAGGTGCCAGGCGCACCAGTTTGAGTGTGTCAAGAATTGCAACGCTGCTGGGTTTTTCATGCTCAACAGTTTCCTGTGTGTATCAGGAATAGTCCACCACTAAAGGACATCCAGTTAACTTGGCACAACTTTGGGAAGCATTAGAGTAAACATGGGCCAGCATCCCTTTGGAATGCTTGACACCTTGTAGAGTCCATGAATTGAGGCTGCTCTGAGGGCAAAAGGAGATGCAACACAATATTATGAAGGTATTATTAATGTTTTGTACAATCAGTGTATGCGCTCATATAGGTTCATTATTAATCTATTCATAATAATAAATACTTATCCTGTTTGTATTGATAACAGAATGAAGCAATGACTGGATCTCACACCCAGAACAGAGTGTTTTCTAGGCTCACCTTGGCCATCATGGAAGACACAGGGTAGGGTTGCAGACTGTTATATGGAATACAAGAAAATAATGACTTTGACCTTTTATGTAATTTCAAGAGCTTTGACTATTAAACAACATGAAGGCTCTTTTTTATTGGGAATTGGTGTGATTGAAGGTACTTGACTTTGACATATGATTTGTATTGAAGTTCAAGAGTTTACCTGACTTGATGTGCAATGTTACCCATCATCTATGTTTTCTCTAGTTGGTACAGAGCCAACTACAGCATGGCAGAGAGGCTGGACTGGGGCAAGGGCCTGGGCTGTGACTTTGTGATGAAGAGCTGTAAATTCTGGATTGAAAGGCAACGTCAGAGGTAAGGGGCTATCTAATCTGAGTTTAGGTTTCTTACTATACACAACTGACTGAAACATCTAAACTTCTCGGAACATAGCATGCCCCTAAACGAATTTAAAGTATTACTAGCCGACACACCCGTATCTCATATGGGTCATTCCACTTGATTTCAATCACCTTTTGACCGCACCCATTTGATTTGAACGAAACATTCTATACATATTTGCTCATGGTAGAAGTGGGACCTGAATGCTAAAACATTTAGGAGATAGAGGTGCTCAAAGTTGACCCATTTTTGCATACCCCACCCTACCACCAGACATCAATTTCTTCATCACTTGAGAAGATAAACGGTTGATATTATTTAAAAGCTTATAAACAGGGTTGTGAAACTATTTGCTAATTTCTTGAAAAATATAATTTTTAATAAACATTTTCTATTTTCCTCTATTTTCCTTTAATAAACATTATCTAAAAAGGCATGAACTTTTTACATTTTAGCATATCTTGTAGTTTAGACCTTATTTTACATAATCTGAGGTGTTTGTTGTTCGGATGAGACACAGTATGCTTTTGAGTACAGGGTGGGTGTGATGTTTTGGCTGATAAATGTACTAAAATGGGAAAACAACTTTACATTTCAACTTTCAAATGGTAGCACAAAGATGGTTGGAGGCCCACACATCAGAGAATGTTGACTCGAATGGAAATATCAGTTTTAAATTATACTGTCAATCTTCCACAGGAAACCTATTGAAATCATAGAAATATACAGTCACCGACCAGTTTATTAGGTACGCCCATCTAGTACGGAACAGCGTAAATTCTTTGGGGATTGGAATTGTTTTAAAATCATATTTATATATATATATATATATTTATATATGTACCCCCCTTTTTCTCCCCAGTTTAACACCCACCCGCTTAACTTAGAAACAAGCCGCACCAATGTGTCAGAGGAAAGACCGTTTAACTGACGACTGAATTCAGCCTGCAGGCGCCCGGCCCACCACAAGGAGTCGCTAGATCACAATGAGCCAAGTAAAGCCCCTCCTGGCCAAACCCTCCCCTAACCCGGACGACGCTGGGCCAATTGTGTGCCTCCCTATGGGACTCCCTGTCATTGCCAGTTGTGACACAGCCTGGGATCGAACCTGGGTCTGTAGTGACGCCTCAAGCACTGAGATGCAGTGCCTTAGACCGCTTCGCCACTCAGGAGACCAAGGGGGATTGGATTTTACACCGTGTCGGAAACATTCCACAGGGATGTTGGTCCATGCTGACGCGATGGCATAATGCAGTTGCTGCAGATTGGACGGCGGTACATTCATGCTGAGCTCAATTGGTATCAAGAGACCTAACGTGTGCCAGGAAAACATTCCCCACACCATTACACCACCGCCACCAGCCTGTACCATTGACATCAGGCATGATGGGGCCATGGCCTCATGCTGCTATGCCAAATCCTGACTTTGCCATCAGCATGACGCAACAGGAACTGGGCAATCAATCAAATGTATCAATCAAATTTATTTATAAAGCCCTTCTTACATCAGCTGATGTCACAAAGTGCTGTACAGAAACCCAGCCTAAAACCCCAAACAGCAAGCAATGCAGGTGTAGAAGCACGGTGGCTAGGAAAAACTCCCTAGAGAGGAACCAGGCTATGATGGGTGGCCAGTCCTCTGCTGGCTGGGCCGGGTGGAGATTATAACAGAACATGGCCAAGATGTTCATAGATGACCAGCAGGGTCAAATAATAATAATCACAGTGGTTGTCGAGGGTGCAACAGGTCAGCACCTCAGGCGTAAATGTCAGTTGGCTTTTCATAGCCGATCATTCAGAGTATCTCTACCGCTCCTGCTGTCTCTACAGAGTTGAAAACAGCAGGTCTGGGACAGGTAGCACGTCCGGTGAACAGGTCAGGGTTCCATAGCCGCAGGCAGAACAGTTGAAATTGGAGCAGCAGCACGGCCAGGTGGACTGGGGACAGCAAGGAGTCATCAGGCCTGGTAGTCCTGAGGCATGGTCCTAAGGCTCAGGTCCTCAGAGACAGAGAAAGAAAGAAAGAAAAAGGGAGAGAGCGAATTAGAGAGCATACTTAAATTCACACAGGACACCGGTTAAGACAGGAGAAATACTCCAGATATAACAGACTGACCCTAGCCCCCCGACACATAAACTACTGCAGCATAAATACTGGAGGCTGAGACAGGAGGGGTCGGGAGACACATCTGACGATACCCCCGGACAGGGCCAAACAGGCAGGATATAACCCCACCCACTTTACATCCTGCGACAAGGCCGAATATAGCCCACAAAGATCTCTGCCACAGCACAACCCAAGGGGGGCGTCAACCCGGACAGGAAGATCACGTCAGTGACTCAACCTACTCAAGCGATGCACACCTCCTAGGGACGGCATGGAAGAGCACCAGTAAGCCAGTGACCCCTGTAATAGGGTTAGAGGCAGAGAATCCAAGTGGAGAAATGGGAACCGGCCAGGCAGAGACAGCATGGGCAGTTTGCTGCTCCAGTGCCTTTCCGTTCACCTTCACACTCCTGGGCCAGACTACACTCAATCATAGGACCTACTGAAGAGATGAGTCTTCAATAAAGATTTAAATGTTGAGACCGAGTCTGCGTCTCTCACATGGGTAGGCAGACCGTTCCATAAAAATGGGGCTCTATAGGAGAAAGCCCTGCCTCCGGCTGTTTGCTTAGAAATTCTAGGCACAGTAAGGAGACCTGCGTCTTGTGACCGTAGAGTACATGTAGGTATGTACGGCAGGACCAACTCAGAAAGATAGGTAGGAGCAAGCCCATGTAATGCTTTGTAGGTTAGCAGTAAAACCTTGAAATCAGCCCTTGCCTTAACAGGAAGCCAGTGTAGAGAGGCTAGCACTGGAGTAATGTGATCAAATTTTGGGGATCTAGTCAAGGTTCTTGCAGCCGTGTTTAGCACTAACTGAAGTTTATTTAGTGCTTTATCCGGGTAGCCGGAAAGTAGAGCATTGCAGTAGTCTAACCTAGAAGTGACAAAAGCATGGATTAATTTTTCTGCATCATTTTTGGACAGAAAGTTTCTGATTTTTGCAATGTTGCGTAGATGGAAAAACCTGTCCTTGAAACAGTCTTGATATGTTCGTCAAAAGAGAGATCAGGGTCCAGAGTAATGCCGAGGTCCTTCAGTTTTATTTGAGACGACTGTACAACCATCAAGATTAATTGTCAGATTTAACAGAAGATCTCTTTGTTTCTTGGGAACTAGAATAAGCATCTCTGTTTTGTCCGAGTTTAAAAGTAGAACATTTGCAGCCATCCACTTCCTTATGTCTGAAACACAGGCTTCCAGGGAGGGCAATTTTGGGGCGTCACTATGTTTCATCGAAATGTACAGCTGTGTGTCATCCGCATTAGAGGTGTGGCATGTCGGAATGGCCGATTTAATTAGGGCCGATTTCAAGTTTTCATAACAATCGGAAATCGGTAATTTTGGATGCTGATTTTTATTTTTTTAAACCTTTATTTAACTAGGCAAGTCAGGTAAGAACACATTCTTATTTTCAATGACGGCCTAGAAACGGTGGGTTAACTGCCTTGTTCAGGGGCAGAACGACAGATTTTTACCTTGTCAGCTCAGGGATTCAATCTTGCAACCTTACGGTTAACTAGTCCAACACACTAACCACCTGCCTCACGAGGAGCACGCCTGTTACGCGAATGCAGTAAGAAGCCAAGGTAAGTTGCTAGCTAGCATTAAACTTATCTTATAAAAAAAACAATCAATCAATCATAATCACTAGTTATAACTACACATGGTTGATGATATTACTAGTTTATCTAGCGTGTCCTGCGTTGCATATAATCGATGCAGTGCGCATTCGTGAAAAAGGACTGTCGTTCCTCCAACGTGCACCTAACCATAAACATCAATGCCTTTCTTAAAATCAATACACCGAAGTATATATTTTAAACCTGCATATTTAGCTAAAAGAAATCCAGTTTAGCAGGCAATATTAACCAGGTGAAATTGTGTCACTTCTCTTGCGTTCATTGCACACAGAGTCAGGGTATATGCAACAGTTTGGGCCGCCTGGCTCATTGCGAACTAATTTGCTAGAATTTTACGTAATTATGACATTGAAGGTTGTGCAATGTAACAGGAATATTTAGACTGATGGATGCCACCCGTTAGATAAAATACGGAACGGTTCCTTATTTCACTGAAAGAAATGTTTTGTTTTCGAGATGATAGTTTCCGGATTCGACCATATTAATGACCTAAGGCTCGTATTTCTGTGTGTTTATTATGTTATAATTAAGTCTATGATTTGATAGAGCAGTCTGACTGAGCGATGGTGAGCACCAGCAGGCTCGTAAGCATTCATTCAAACAGCACTTTCGTGCGTTTTGCCAGCAACTCTGCTGTTTATGAATTCAAGCCTATCAACTCCCTAGATTAGGCTGGTGTAACCGATGTGAAATGGCTAGCTAGTTAGCGGGGTGCGCGCTAATAGCGTTTCAAACGTCACTCGCTCTGAGATTTGGAGTAGTTGTTCCCCTTGCTCTGCATGGGTAACGCTGCTTCGAGGGTGGCAGTTGTCGATGTGTTCCTGGTTCGAGCCCAGGTAGCGGCGAGGAGAGGGATGGAAGCTATACTGTTACACTGGCAATACTAAAGTGCCTATAAGAACATCCAATAGTCAAAGGTATATGAAATACAAATCATATAGAGAGAAATAGTCCTATAATTC
Organism: Salvelinus alpinus; assembly: GCF_045679555.1. Lineage (NCBI taxonomy): Eukaryota > Metazoa > Chordata > Actinopteri > Salmoniformes > Salmonidae > Salvelinus > Salvelinus alpinus. The sequence continues at coordinate 28,533,316 of NC_092105.1, forward strand.
CTATAATAACTACAACCTAAAACTTCTTACCTGGGAATATTGAAGACTCATGTTAAAAGGAACCACCAGCTTTCATATGTTCTCATGTTCTGAGCAAGGAACTTAAACGTTAGCTTTCTTACATGGCACATATTGCACTTTTACTTTCTTCTCCAACACTTTGTTTTTGCATTATTTAAACCAAATTGAACATGTTTTATTATTTATTTGAGGCTAAATTGATTTTATTGATGTATTATATTAAGTTAAAATAAGTGTTCATTCAGTATTGTTGTAATTGTCATTATTACAAATACATTTAAAAAATCGTCCGATTTAATCGGTATCGGCTTTTTTGGGTCTTCCAATAATCGGTATCGGCGTTGAAAAATCATAATCGGTCAACCTCTAATCCGCATAGCAATGAAAGTTAACATTATGTTTCCGAATGACATCACCAAGATATAAAATATATAGTGAAAACGATAGTGGTCCTAAAACGGAACCTTGAGGAACACCGAAATGTACAGTTGATTTGTCAGAGGACAAACCATCCAAAGAGACAAACTGATATCTTTCCGACAGATAAGATCTAAACCAGGCCAGAACTTGTCCGTGTAGACCAATTTGAGTTTCTAATCTCTCCAAAAGAATGTGGTGATCGATGGTATCAAAAACAGCACTAAGGTCTAGGAGCACGAGGACAGATGCAGAGCCTCGGTCTGACGCCATTAAACGGTCATTTACCACCTTCACAAGTGCAGTCTCAGTGCTATGATGGGGTCTAAAACCAGACTGAAGCGTTTCGTATACATTGTTTGTCTTCAGGAAGGCAGTGAGTTGCTGCGCAACAGCTTTTTCTAAAATGTTTGAGAGGAATGGAAGATTCGATATAGGCCGATTTTTATTTTATTTTTTTAAAATATTTTGTGGGTCAATGTTTGGCTTTTTCAAGAGAGGCTTTATTACTGCCACTTTTATTGAGTTTGGTACACATCCAGTGGATAGAGAGCCGTTTATTATGTTCAACATAGGAGGGCCAAGCACAGGAAGCAGCTTTCAGTAGTTTAGTTGGAATAGGGTCAAGTATCTTTTCCTCAAAAAAGTTCATGAATTTATCACTGCTGAAGTGAAAGCCATACTTTCTTGGGGAATGCTGCTTTTTAGCTAGCTTTGCGACAGTATAAAAAATACATTTTGGATTGTTCTTAATTTCTTCAATTAAGTTGGAAAAATAGGATGATCGAGCAGCAGGCTCTTCGATACTGCACGGTACTGCCTTTCCAAGCTAGTCGGAAGACTTCCAGTTTGGTGTGGCGCCATTTTTAGGGGTGTGACTGCATCTAGGGTATTGCGCAAGGTTAAATTGAGTTCCTCAGTTAGGTGGTTAACTGATTTTTGTACTCTGACGTCCTTGGGTAGGCAGAGGGAGTCTGGAAGGGCATCTAGGAATCTTTGGGTTGTCCGAGAATTTATAGCACGGCTTTTGATGATCCTTGGTTGGGGTCTGAGCAGATTATTTGTTGCGATTGCAAACGTAATAAAATGGTGGTCCAATAGTCCAGGATTAGGAGGAAAAACATTAAGATCCACAACATATTAATTCCACTGGACAAAACTAGGTCCAGAGTATGACTGTGGCAGTGAGTAGGTCCGGAGACATGTTGGACAAAACCCACTGAGTCGACGATGGCTCCGAAAGCATTTTGGAGTGGGTCTGTGGACTTTTCCATGTGAATATTAAAGTCACCAAAAATGTGAATATTATCTGCCATGACTACAAGGTCCGATAGGAATTCAGGGAACTCTGTGAAGAACGCTGTATATGGCCCAGGAGGCCTGTAAACAGTAGCTATAAAAAGTGATTGAGTAGGCTGCATAGATTTCATGACTAGAAGCTCAAAAGACGAAAATGTAGTTGTCATTTTTTTTTTGTCCATTTTAATTTGCTATCATAAATGTTAGCAACACCTCTGCGAGATGCGCGGGGGATATGGTCACTAGTGTAACCTGGAGGTGAGGCCTCATTTAACACAGTAAATTCATCAGGCTTAAGCCATCTTTCAGTCAGGCCAATCACATCAAGATTATGATCAGTGATTAGTTCATTGACTATAACTGCCTTGGAAGTGAGGGATCTAACATTAAGTAGCCCTATTTTGAGATGTGAGGTATCACAATCTCTTTCAATAATGGCAGGAATGGAGGAGGTCTTTATTCCAGTGAGATTGCTAAGGCGAATGTTTTTCCACTCCTCAATTGTCCAGTGTTGGTGATCGCGTGCCCACTGGAGCTGCTCCTTCTTAATTTTAGCTGATAACCCGGTGTGGTCATCTGCTGCAATAGCCCATTCATGACAAAGATCAACGAGTTTTGCGTTCCGAGATGCCGTTCTGCACACCACTGTTGTACTGCGCTGTTATTTGTTTGTGGCCCGCCTGTTACCTTGCATTATTCTTGCCATTCTCCTTCGACATCTTTCATCAACAAGCTGTTTTTGGCCACAGCACTGCCGCTGACTGGATGCTTGTTTGTTTGTCTCACCATTCTCGGTAAACCCTAGACACCGTCATGCTTGAAAAGTCCAGGAGGGCGGCCGTTTCTTAGATACTGAATTCTGCCAAATAGCACCGACGTTCATACCATGCTCAAAGTTGCTTAGGTCACTCGTTTGGCCAATTCTAACATTCAATCAAACAGTAACTGGATGCATGTCTGCCTGCTTTATGTAGCAAGCCACGGCCGAGCGTAGTTTACGCATTTTGTGACAATTGACGTTAAAGGATAAATTACTTTAATAATTTTTTTTATCAAGAAATGTAAAATAGTTTGACAACCCTGTTTTTATAAGCTTTTAAATGATATCAAACTCAACCGTTTATCTTTTCCATTGATAAAGATGTGGATGTGGAGTGGGGAATTCAAAATGGATCAACTTTGAGCACCTCTGTCTCCTAAATTTTTTTTGCATTCGGGTCCCCCAAAGTCCCTTTCTGACCATTTCTACCATGGGCAAATGTGTATGGAAAGTTTTGTTCCATCAAAAGGCATGCAGTCTAAAAGTGACTGAAATCAAATGGAACAACCCATATGTCAACATTTCTGTGAACACAAACAGCAAGCCATTTGACACTTAAACTCGATTAGAAATTCACTGTAACCAACAGCAACAACAATAAAAACATTTTAAATGAGAAACTGTGGCTCAACCTGACCTAACCCTCATGAGTTATTGATTTTCAGTCGTAAAGTGGTGACCCTTTACTGTGACACAGTGCGAGCCACACCCCTCCAGCTCACCTGCAGGCAGGACCAGCTGGCTGTGGCCGTCTGCAACCTGCAGAAGTACCCTCAGGACCTACCCCTGGACTACCAGGTAAAATGCAAGTCCCGCAATGCCATCCTTCATAGTCACAAAGCCTAGAAATCGAGGCTATGACAATACACCCAGTGATGATAACATGACGTGAGCAAGAGTCTGTGTCAGAAACCTATTGGACCACTACAGAGGATAAGATAAACATAAATATTACAAGTGTATGTCAAGGATTTACTAAGCACATGCACCCAAGCAAAGTTTGTACCTATTAGACAAAAAAGGCAACAAAAACATTTTTGAAATGGTCTTTATTTAAGATGTTGTTGACCAATTGTGACCAGTATAGTGTTAAGTACACCCCATACAGTAAATCTCTTCCACCTCCTCTCCGGCAGTACTTTGACCATATCCCTGAAGTCTCTGTGATGGATCTGGCCTCCTACGGTGGAGCTGTGGAGATAGCTGACTACTGTCCCTTCAGCCAGGAGTTTAGCTGGCACCTGAGTGGAGAGTACCAACGCAACTCCTACTGCAGGGTCCAGGAGAACCAGCCCGGTAATATCCCTTCCCTTCTTGCATTGTTGTTGCCTCTTGGTTCCTCAGGCCTTGGTTCATGTACTCAGGCTGTTAACTCACTTGAAGGTTTGCAAAATTCCCAGATACTTTCCCAGGTTTTCCAGAAATCCCATTTGGAGAATTCCCTGTTCCCTTTCTGCTTATTCCATCCCAATCCTGGGAATCTTCCAACTGGGATTTCTGGAAAATCTGAGAATTTTGTTTCAGGAAAGTTTCAAAAATGTTGCAACCCTACTTACTAGTATGCTACCTGACACACTGTTTCCAGATTGGTGGAGGAACTACGGAGCTGAGCAGTATGGTCCAGACTCAGTGTGTTTGTACCAGAAGACTGCCTTCGTCATGGAGCAGTGTACCAGACGCATGACCTACCCTGACTGGGGAAGTGGCTGCTATAAGGTAATGCAGAATAAGTAACAATCTTTAGATATCTCTGTAATCTATGTTTTGTCGCTTCATCCATTTAATACAAGTCTTCTTAATAACGTTTACCACCGTTAAGTCTCATGCTTTTATCATATGAGCTTACAAAATCACAAATTCAGTTCAATTACATTTTTGTGTTTTGGGTTAATGTAACCCTATTATAGATGTGTGACAGGCAGATATATACATTTTGAAGTGACCCATACAACCAAAAACTAATACTTAAATGTTATATTGCTGATGTTTCCAGATCTCTTGCTCTACCCAGGGTCTGACGGTGTGGGTGGAGGACACTGCGTACCAGTGTGTGCGTACGGGTCAGCTGCTGAGCGTCAGTGTGCGTGTTAATGACTGGGTATACAATGGAGTTCTCGTCTGTCCTGCCTGCTCAGACTTCTGTAGCGCCTGCCCTATACCACAACAGCTCCCGTCCCTCAATACCACCAAGAGAATTCCTATTGGTGAGTTCCCCTGCCTGTCTTTCCTACCTTGTCCTTTCCACATACATGCACACACATAGTTATATAATGTGAGTGTGCACCTATGTACATTATATAGACCTCTTGGTACTAAGGAAGCGTTTTGCCTCTCTTCCAGACCCTTGCTCCAGTTCCTCCAGCTTAGTGGTAACTCTGTGGCTTCTACTGTTCAACTTCATCCCTGTGTGTGTGGAACTAACTAACTGACTGGCTGGCTGACTGGTTGATTGGCTGGCTGACTAACTAACTGTAAGCTTCTCTCTCTGGGACTGTGGCCCAAATGGAACCCTATTCCTTAAATGGGCCTATGGCCATAGGTCCTGGCCAAAAGAAGTGCTCTATGTAGGGAATAGGGTGCCATCTGGGACGCAATCTGGCAGCCCGTTTTGTAGTCAACCATACTTGGCCATCCCACAACCTCAGGCATCCCATTCCAGGCTTCCACAGTCCAGTTGGAAAGGATTTGATCCTTGGAAAATCATCAAGGAAAAGTCAGGAAAGTTGTTTAGGAATCAATCACATTAACCCCATCGAAGTCAGGGAAATTTGTGATACTTTTGAACAAATGTTGTTTCGTAAAACATGTATTTTACATATGTATTGTAAGTTTAAATGCCTGAAAGAAGGATATCTTACCACAATACCTTATCTGTCCAGTTTAGACACATTTGTACAACCTAGAACTTCTTTTAATGTTGCAGTTTTGGAACAGACAAGAAAGACCGTGGCCCATTGTGAATGACGTTCATGAAATTGCTAGATACTTTCAGAAAAGGGGAAAAAAAGCCATTGATTGCACTTTTCTTTTTGTTAAACTAACAAACGAGGCACCAGTAAGCTGTAAGCAAAATCCGAAGAAGCCATACCCCAAGGGTAGCTAGATGATCACGGTGAGGTGCCGGTGCTACTTTATGTATGACCCCCTATCCTAACACTAAGACATACTATATTCCCCTCAGGGGACTGTAGCATATTCAGTTTCCTAGTGTTGTCATGTAAGGTTTGTTACATTCTTAGAACGCACATGAAACATATACATTTTCAGTTAGCATTTTTATAGCAAGTTGTCAGATGATTCAACGCCAATCAATGTAACAATGCGGTATTTAACATTCTGACAGCAGATTGTTATTAGCGTGTATTTGTATCCTGGTGAAAGGTCCATATCTGGCGAACTCGGAAGGTGCTCTAAAAGCATCTAGTATCCCACCAAAATTGATATTTTAAGGGCCTAACTAAGCCCTTAAAATATCAATTTTGGTGGGATATTAGATGCTTTTGATGATTTTGTAGATGCATGCGTGAAAATAAAGGTATATCTGAAAGTAAAATGGCACTAAGACTATTTCACAGTGCAGTAAAGTTAGGCAGGCTAGTAGTCATGATACTTGATGGAGATTGTAGTTGAAACTTATTTTTTATGATTTTCATAAATAATGGACTAATATATATTTTTTAAATAACATTTTACTGGTGAGGGAGGGAACAAGGCTTTTTATATTAATAATTGTTTGTTTGATGCCTTCAAATCCCCTATGACGAGCCAGAGATTATGTGGAATTCACCCTGTACGTATTATGTGTCTGTCATGTGGGAAAATGAATTGTGAACAGCCCTATTGTACACCTTCTGAAGTGAATAGGGACTTCCCAGTTTCAGATACTCTTTCAGCTTTATTCCATAGTACCTATAATGGCATATATTTAGTAATGCAATTATATAGTACTTACACACAGTTATACAGTAGGACTTACAGCTATATATTCAATTTAAAGTTAAAGGGTTAAAAAGCATCAAGTACTATATGATGGTTATATGCCTCTAGTATTCCAGTGAATCTGGTATAAGCCCACTGTAATGTAGTGTTGACATATTTGACTCGAGTGACTTGTTATTTTGTAAGGTTGTCTAATTTCAGTTGATATGGTATGCTTTTACCAAATTTTAATGTTCCTCTATTAGTGAAGTAACATCAGTTAATTTAGCTATTTAACTTGAATCTTGTAAGTTTCATGGTGTATGGTATGGTTTTTATAAATATGGCATTCAAATTGCCCCTCTTCTCTAAGCACTCCACTGAATATTGAGTAATTAATTGAGCATATACACTTGGTATGAAACAATTTGGCAACCTTACATTTTATTGTTAGGTTAATAATAGCATTATGGTTTTTATGCTACTGCTGTTTCTGAAGATATGAAAAAGTGATTGCAATAACTGTGATAAACAAATGAGCAGCTACCGATTTTTGCCCATTAGTTTAAATATATATGAATTATTTTCCTATATAGTAGGCCTAGATCTTAAGAAACTTGTTGTTTTTAAGTTTAATTATGGATCCAGTTGTATTTGTATTGTGGGTCATTTTGCAGCTGCTTCTAGATGTTTACTTTTCTGTATGGTTGCCCACAGGGTCTACATCAATTATGGGAACATTTGTATTTCATCATGAGAAGGAACAAAACTGTAATGTGTTGATGAGGTGGATTGAGACCATAAAATGGCTGAGTGTGATTGTTGGTGTATCTGTTGAGATTACTGTACCAGAATGCTGCTTAAGGGGATAGTTTAATATTTTTTATGGAAAAGACAAGTTAGATTATTCACCTTTTTGTAATTTGTACCCATGCAATTGTCTGTGTTAGAATGACTTGTTTGTTTTTTAGTTCCATTCCAGGGCTACAAGTGAAGGATGGCAGTGCTTTCATTTGTGATCTTTTTTTATGTTTTATGTTATGTTTTTTTTTCTTACAGCTTACTGGTGGCAATCTTCTGAGTCATTGTGAGTGAATATGAAAAGAATATGACATTTACAAATGTTAATTTTCTCAACATGAAGAAACATGTGACGTTTGTTTGAAACAGTACAAATAAAGAACATGCATATACAGTTGAAGTCAGAAGTTTACATACACCTTAGCCAAATACATTTAAACTCAGTTTTTCACAATTCCTGACATTTTATCCCTGTAAAAATTCCCTGTCTTGGATCAGTTAGGATCACCACTTTATTTTAAGAATGTGAAATTGTCAGAATAAGAGAATAATTTATTTCAGCTTTTGTTTCTTTCATCACATTCCCAGTGGGTCAGAAGTTTACATACACTCAATTAGTATTTGGTAGCATTGCCTTTAAATTGTTTAACTTGAGTCAAACGTTTCGGGTAGCCTTCCACAAGCTTCCTGCAATAAGTTCTGACAGAGCTGGTGTAACTGAGTCAGGGTTGTAGGCCTCCTTGCTCGCACACGCTTTTTCAGTTCTGCCCACAAATTTTCTATAGGACTTTGTTGTCCTTATTTTGCCACAACTTTGGAAGTATGCTTGGGGTCATTGTCCATTTGGAAGACCCATTTGCGACTAAGCTTTAACTACCTGACTGATGTCTTGAGATGTTGCTTCAATATCCACAATTTTCCTGCCTCATGATGCCATCTATTTTGTGAAATGCACCAGTCCCTCCTGCAGCAAAGTATCCCCACAACATGATGCTGCCACCCCCGCGCTTCATGGTTGGGATGTTTTTCTTCTGCTTGCAAGCCTCCCCCTTTTTCCTCCAAACATAACGATGGTCATTATGGCCAAACAGTTATTTTTATTTCATCAGAACAGAGGACATTTCTCCAAAAAGTACGATATTTGTCACCATGTGCAGTTGCAAACCGTCTGCCTTTTTTGGGCGGTTTTTTTCAGCAGTGGCTTCTTCCTTGCTGGGCGGCCTTTCAGGTTATGTCGATATAGGACTCGTTTTACTGTGGATATAGATACTTTTGTACCTGTTTCCTCCAGCATCTTCACAAGGTCCTTTGCTCTTGTTCTGGGATTGATTTGCACTTTTCGCACCAAAGTATGTTCATCTCTAGGAGACAGAACGCGTCTTCTTCCTGAGCGGTATGACGGCCCATGGTGGTCCCGTGGTCCCATGGTGTTTATACTTGCATACTATTGTTTGTACAGATGAACGTGGTACCTTCAGGCTTTTGGAAATTGCTCACAAGGATGAACCAGACTTGTGGAGGTCTACAATTTATTTTCTGAGGTCTTGGCTGATTTCTTTTGATTTTCCCATGATGTCAAGCAAAGCGGCACTGAGTTTGAAGGTAGGCCTTGAAATACATCCACAGGTACACCTCCAATTGACTCAAATGATGTCAATTAGCCTTTCAGCTTCTAAAGCCATGACAATTTTCTGGAATTTTCCAAGCTGTTTAAAGGCACAGTCAACTTAGTGTATGTAAACTTCTTACCCACTGGAATTGTGATACAGTGACATAATCTGTCTGTAAACAATTGTTGGAAAAATTACTTGTGTCATGCACAAAGTAGATGTCCTAACCAACTTGCCAAAACTATAGTTTGTTTACAAGAAATTTGTGGAGTGATTGAAAAACAAGTTTTAATGACTCTAACCTAAGTGTGTGTAAACTTCTGACTTCAACTGTACCTAAAATATTTGCTTAAAGTACAGAGCCCAAAGATATTTTTATGCAGAAATCTAGGGTTTTCTATTGTACATAAATAAAAAATTGCTATTAAAAAAAATCCTGTTAACAATGAGTGTACAAAACATTAGGAACACCTTCCTAATATTGAGTTGCACCCTTTTTTGCCCTCAACAGCCTCAGTTCGTTGTATGGACTACACGGTGTCGAAAGCTTCCTATGTTGACTGCGAGGCTTCCCACAGTTGTCAAGTTTTCTGGAATTTCCATTGGGTGGTGGACCATTCTTGGTACCATTCTTGGGTGTGAAAAAACAGCAGTGTTGCAGTTCTTGACACACTCAAACTGGTGCGCCTGGCACCTACTACCATACCCCGTTCAAAAGCACTTAAATATTTTGTCTTGCCCAGTCACCCTTTGAATGGCACACAGACAACATCCATGTCTCAATTGTCTCCAGGCTTAAAAATCCTTTAACCTGTCTCCCCTTCATCTACACTGGTTGCAGTGGATTTAACAGGTGACATCATTAACAGGGATGCAAACTAGTCACCAAACTAGTCACGTTTTGAATCCAAAATAGGTGACCTACGTGAATCGTGTAGATCCGATGAGAAAAGGTTGGGAGGGAGGTTTGGATGACTACTGGCTCTATACGAACGAGTATTGCGCGTTTGACGCAATACTGTCTGTATCCAACGCTCAGCCAATCGTTCACATAACAGAATGCAGCGCAGCACACGACTGAAGAAAGAGACAACCAACTTACTAGTTACAGCATCAGTGCGCGCTCTGGGAAAGCAGCTTGCCAGTTACAACTGCGCGTCCCCTGAACGAGAACGAAGAGGTAACGTTAGGTGAGAAGCCTGACCACGGGGGTGAGAAGGTGATGAAGCGTACTTCATGAGCTGTAACCGAACAACTACTGTAATTTTGAACGTTTTTGGGGTGAGGGAGAAAGTGTGATGGAACAAGTATTAGCATTGTTAAGTATCTTGCTAGCTGGAATTACTTCTCAGCTAGCCAGATAAATGTGGAGCAACATTAGCCAACTTATCTGATCAAAATATTGAGTTTATGGTGTGAATATTGGCTTCCTAATAAAGTCAGACCGCGAACTAACGTTACAACATCAGATGACCTAACATGAGTAACCTAACCAATTCGCTATGAACGTTAACTGGTATACGACTCCTTGCCGTTCCTCAAGTTATAACGCGTTAGTTGCTTACTGGACCCTGGCAATATGTGTGACGAACTAACCATCTGTTTATTAACTAATGTTTACCTTTTACAGTATGTTGTACATTTTCATTATAAGAGAATTAGGTGAAAATGAGGCGTTGCTTGTTAAACAAGTGGATTCAGGGATCAAGTGTAGCTGGAGCTGGGTCTGGTTTAAGCTGGATGCCACTATAGAGGTGAAAGGAACACCACATACTTTCTCTTTCTCACGTTTGCTGGCACATTGTAGAATAGACGTCCAAAGGCAGAACGTGTACAATGTAATAATGTGTAGTGTAGCAGCCTAAATATATTGTTTTTGTTGTGTTGAACTGTAAAACGTGTATGTGTGTGAATGAGGCGGATTATATATATTTTTGACTCGGTGAACGTTATTTTTGCACACATGTAGCCTTGTGCACTTGGTCGATGTCTATAGTGGCCACTACAATAGAGCAAAAATGGAATGCCTGTTTGTTTCATTCTATTTCTACTTTAAGATGTTTTTTCCCCAAGTGCAATATTTGTGTGTGGTCACAAGCGTTCTGTTATAAAGGCTGTCATGGCTAACAGCAATATTAGTGTATTGTTTTTTCTCAAGACTTGAGTGTCATTTGCAGTGAAGTCTAGGCAACAAATCACATTGGATTGCTTTCTTTACATTTTTTAGCTGTGAGTTAGGTTCACATTAACCACTTTTTATTTTACACACAGAGACTGATCATGTAGATCATATTCTTTGTTGTTTAATTAGTTAACCTGCATTTCCCCTTAGCAGGGATTTTGTTGCATGTTTCAGTGCAAAAAAAAAAGTGTCACCTTTTTGGGCCCTCAGCAGTTTGCATCCCTACAATAAGGGATCACACCTTTCACCTGGATTCACCTGGTCAGTCTGTCATGGAAAGAGGATGTGTTTGTACACTCAGTGTATTTTACTTGTAGTTTTAGGTGTAGTTTCTTTTTTCTCAGTAAAAGGGCTGTTTTGTCACTTGAATCAACAAAACTATTAAAACAATCAGAATAATTTATGACAAACTTGAATGTTTTTTCTTTCAATACATCTGTTCATGTCATTATTAGTTCTTGATACACAATACTGTATAATATTGCTGCTCTGGGGCCGGGATTCAATCCGATCACACTTTGTCGACATTGTTCCCGCCTTTGTGAAGACCACATTCACAGTAAATGCTGCATATGTTGGCTCAATCGGAAATTACCTTTAAATGGCACATACTGACAAAGCGTAATCAGATTGAATCCGGGCCTAAATCTGTGCTCCTTACTGAAATATTGTGACGCGTATAATGTCAACCTCTCAAAATAAGGGTTCCGAAACAACAAACCAATAAAGCTGCTTGACATTGGAATGTTTGATGATCTTTTTCATGTGTCTTTTTATGACAGTTTTGTGGTGGTTTTTTCCCCCACTCACAAATAGTAACAAAATAAGAGACCTGATACAAAACCTATTTTACAAGAAAAATAGGTAACATGTTGTGGAACCAGTTCACAATAATTTGGTTTTTATCTGTGGTCATTCATCAGAAGTTCAATAACATCATTCTTTAGTATTCTGCATAGTTCATTAATATCATACTTAGATATTTCTCCATATAGTTAAGGCCATGGTCTTACTCTGTGCATCCTCAAACTTGACCATTCCCAAGGGAAGAGTGTTAACCTTGGTTGTGTTCATTAGGGCACACCGTTGCAACGGAAATCAAAAAATAGACTTGTCCAATAAGAAAGGCTAAGGGAGTACTTTTACATTTCACCTTGTTTTCTTCCATTTGTGCCAATCTAACACGACCCAGCTCATGATTCAAAGAGGATGTCACTGTCATGCCTCTCACAATTAGACAGCGCTTCTTTCCCAGACATTGATTGGGTTCTATGAGAAAAAGCTATTGATCTTCTTAATGGCTTAATCAAATCTACACCAACTCCTGTTAATTATTTTAGTCCGCTCGGTTAGTGTGATAAAATATTTTAACATTACCTTTGAAGCAAGAGAGTCGGTGAATGATTGAATTGGTGTAGATCTGAGTGTCATACCAGGCTGTCTGGGAGAGCAGTCGCTCTTACTGTGAGTTCTCTGATGTATAGTATATAAAGATAGATCATGCCCTTCTCTTAATAATGCTCAGACATCAGATTTGAATTAAACAAATAAACTATGTGTCTTAGTAAACAGATGAAGGCAGCAAGTACTTCACATGGTGGGGAAAAACAAGCCTTGACAATCAATGTAGTTGTATGCAATAGCTACAAACGGATAAAAGTATCCTTAGAAAGTCCTTGTGTACAGCTATCAGTTCAAATGATCATTAAAAGCTCCTTGGTTCTCATTTATCTTAAAAAAGGCATTTCACCCCGCTAGCTTGTGTGTTGTGGTCTCTAGCCTATATAACAACATTCACCATTTGCAGTCAGAGCAGCTTGTGGTTAATCAGAATGAAACCCTTAGAAAAATGCTAACCTCTCAGCTCTGCGCTAACTGGTTACAAGTAGTGCACCACAGTATGTAAGACATAGGGAGCCATTTAGGACACATTAAGGGGGGGATGAGAACCACACCACTGTTTGAGGCTACACACTGTGAGAAGGCAATGGAAAACTCATTTAAAAAATAAATGATAATTAATTATAAGTAATAATTCTTGTAAAGTAAATGATCTCCTATAGGAGTAAGAACCAATTTAAATAGCTGGTACACCAATGAAGGTTGTCAAAACGTAGTGCTCTCTATACTGTAGTGAATAATAAACATTTGTACGTCCCAAATGGCATCCTATTTCCCTATATAGTGCAGAGCCATAGGAATCTGGTCAAAAGTAGTGCAATCTGTAGGGAATAGGGTTCCATTTTGAATGCAATTTGCATTTTTCGGTCATGAATCTTGTTCTGGAGGCAGCTCTGCAGAGTGGTCACTAGCTGGCACAGCCACAAAGTCATAAAACCTGATTTTAAATCTAACCTTAACCACACTGCTAACCCTTATGCCTAACCCTTACCTAAAATTAATGCCAAAATCACATTTTTGTTTTCATGAATTTTTACAATAATAGCCCATTTTTTTCTTTGCAGCTGGCCTATCTAAGCGGAAATAGATCAGTTCTGCCTCCAGGACAAGACTCATGAAAATAAACGTCAACCTGCATTTAGAACAGATCCATGTGATCATTCATTACAGGATGTATGTACTTTAGATTTGGAAACTAATTCTGCTTTTTGAGTTTTTGGTAAAATTGACATGTTACAGTGTGATAGTGAAGTTGGGATAATGATTTGTGGTCTGCTTGTTTGCTCTGTTCCCTGAATCCTGTACACACAACTTTCCAAGGGGCAGAAAGAATATCTCTTCAGTGGCAAAAGTTCATAAGTGCATTCATAAGACACTTCATAAAGGTTATATTACAAATCAATCCGGAGACCAGCTCCTTCAAATGATACAATCTATCATAGAAAAATGTGTCTTTTTTCCTCTTTGTTCATAGGGTAGAGTGCCTTCAATCTATCATACAAAGATGTGTCTCTTTTTGGTGATCGAGTTTAAGTCCTCCTTATAATATCTCACTTATCTGCCCAGGGATGAGGGTCCCCTCTGTATCTGTTTCAGGGGCCAGAGGGTCCACATCACAGCCGGTGGAGTCAGGGAAGGTGTCAGAGGGAGGACACTCCTGGCTGTTGTTGACAGCATCTAACACCCCCTGCTCCATCTCCTCTTCTAGACTTCCAAAGCGCTCCACCACACAGTGGGCTGTGAGCCTGGCCTCTGGGTCATGGTCCCAACACTCAGTGATGGTGGCACACAGCAGATTCATCCCCTGCAGTATGGAAGAGCAATACCAGGAAGGTTTGATTATTGACAACCAGCGTTGGGTTCAAGGAAGTAAAAAGAAAATGTATACAGTTGAAGTCAGAAGTTTACATACACCTTAGCCAAATACATTAACTCAGTTTTTCACAATTCCTGACATTCCTAGTAAAAATTCCCTGTCTTGGGTCAGTTAAGATCACCAATTTATTTTAAGAATGTGAAATGTCAGAATAATAGTAGAGAGAATTATTTCTTTCAGCTTTTATTTCTTTCATCACATGCCCAGTGGGTCAGAAGTTTACATACACTCAATTAGTATTTGGAAGCATTGCCTTTAACTTGGGTCAAACGTTTCGGGTAGCCTTCCACAAGCTTCCCACAATAAGTTGGGTGAATTTTGGCCCATTCCTCCTGACAGAGCTGGATAACTGAGTCAGGTTTGTAGGCCTCCATGCTCGCACACGTTTGTTTTAGTTCTGCCCACAACATTTCTATAGGATTGAGGTCAGGGCTTTGTGATGGCCACTCTAATACCTTGACTTTGTTGTCCATAAGCCATTTTGCCACAACTTTGAAAGTATGCTTGGGGTCATTGTCCATTTGGAAGACCCATTTGCAACCAAGCTTTAACTTCCTGACTGATGTCTTGAGATGATGCTTCAATATATCCACATAATTTTCCTGCCTCATGATGCCATCTATTTTGTGAAGTGCACCAGTCCCTTCTGCAGTAAAGCACCCCCACAACATGATGCTGCCACCCCTGTGCTTCACGGTTGGGATGATGTTTTTTGGCTTGCAAATCTCCCCATTTTTCCTCCAAACATAAAGATGGTGATTATGGCCAAACAGTTCTATTTTTGTTTCATCAGACCAGAGGACATTTCTCCAAAAAGTACGATCTTTGTCCCCATGTGCAGTTGCAAACCGTAGTCTGGCTTTTTTATGGCGGTTTTGGAGCAGTGGCTTCTTCCTTGCTGAGCGGCCTTTCAGGTTATGTCGATATAGGACTCGTTTTACTGTGAATATAGATACTTTTGTACCTGTTTCCTCCAGCATCTTCACAAGGTCCTTTGCTGTTGTTCTGGGATTGATTTGCACTTCTCGCACCAAAGTACGTTCATCTCTAGGAGACAGAACATGTCTCATTCCTGAGCGGTATGACGGCTGTGTGGTCCCATGGTGTTTATACTTGCGTACTATTGTTTGTACAGATGAACGTGGTACCTTCAGACGTTTGGAAATTGCTCTCAATGATGAACCAGACTTGTGGAGGTCTACAATTTTTTTTCTGAGGTCTTGGCTGATTTCTTTTGATTTTCCCATGATGTCAAGCAAAGAGGGACTGAGTTTGAAGGTAGGCCTTGAAACACATCCACAGGTACACCTCCAATTGACTCAAATGATGTCAATCAGTCTATGAGAAGCTTCTAAAGCCATGACATAATTTTCTGGAATTTTCCGAGCTGTTTAAAGGCACAGTCAACTTAGTATACGTAAACTTCTGACCCACTGGACTTGTGATACAGTGAGTTATAAGTGAAATAATCTGTTTGTAAACAATTGTTGGAAAAATGACTTGCGTCATGCACAAAGTAGATGTTCTAACCGACTTTCCAAAACTATAGTTTGTTAACAAGAAATTTGTGGAGTGGTTGAAAAACAAGTTTTAATGACTCCAACCTAAGTGTATGTAAACTTCCGACTTCAACTGTATTTATAGTTTTTCGGTTTACTTCCTTTTTTTGCTGGAATGGAATTGACCCCAAACCTGTTCACACCCAGAGCTTTTATTTATGATCGATGTGATTGATAACTGTTGTCATAGGTTATCATTCAAGCTGGGATTCAATCCGAAACCGTGCTATAACTCGCTTCACATTTAAAGGTAATTTCCAATTGAGCCGACATCTCCAGGGTTGTCCTTGAATGCGATCTCAGTGAACACGGTAACATTTCCTTTAAAACCTGCATTGTCGGCTAGAGCAATCGGGTTGAATTCTGGCCTCAATTCACTGAGAAGTGCTGACTACCCAGTTCCCTCACCACGCTCTCACACACGCGCACGCTCACAAACACACAGTTTACCTGATGTGTTGTCCAGCTGGTGGGTATCTCAGGTCTGCCTCTGTCCCTCAGGACCAGGTCCCTCATGCTGTCCACACACGGCTGGTCACACACCTTAGAGCCAAACGGCGGCTCGTAACTCTTAACCTCTATGAAAATACAGGAAACACACTGTAAATCCTTTGTTATTTATCATCTATTCTACATTTACAGACGATGCTACTTTCATCAAAGTCTGAGTTACGAACATTTACCGCTGACTTGGCCCATAATAGAATAGCTTATTGTACCTCCTATGACTTCACAGCGGGACACCATTTCCCAGAGGACCAGGGCCATGGAGTAGACATCCATCTGTTTAAAGGCCTCCAGATCCTCCAGATTCACTCTGGACTCCAACACCTCAGGGGCCATGTAGCGAGCTGTACCCACCTGGACAACAAGGACAGTGACAGTAGCTTAACTTCTCTAGGATAGGGGGCAGCATTTTCACGTTTGGATGAAAAGCATACCCAAATTTAACTGCCAGCTACTCATCCCCAGAAGATAAGATATGCATATTGTTAGTAGATTTGGATAGAAAACACTCTGAAGTTTCTAAAACTGTTTGAATCATGTCTGTGAGTATAACAGAACGTATTTAGCCCCGAGGACAAACCATTCAGATTTTTATTTTTTTGAGGTCACTCTCTTTTCAATGGATTTTCATTGGGAATCCAGATTTCTAATTGACGATGTCAACAGTCTTTAGAAATTGGTCGAGGTTTTTTCCTTTGTGTAATGAAGAAGTACGGCCATTTTGAACGAGGGTCACTTGTTGTGTACTGTTTGTTAGAGGCGCGTGACCAGAAAGCTAGCTACAGTTTGTTTTAATCCTGTATTGAACACAGATCATCCCGTCTTCAATTGTATCGATTATTTACGTTAAAAAATACCTAAAGTTGTATTACAAAAGTAGTTTACAGGTAACTTTTGTGATATTTTGTAGTCACGTTTCACAAGTTGGAACCGGTGTTTTTCTGGATCAAACGCGCCAAATAAATTGACATTTTGGATATATATCGACGGAATTAATCGAACAAAAGGACCATTTGTGATGTTTATGGGACATATTGGAGTGCCAACAACAGAAGCTCGTCAAAGGTAAGGCATGAATTATATTTTTATTTCTGCGTTTTGTGTCGCGCCTGCAGGGTTGAAATATGCTTCTCTCTCTGTTTACTATGGTGCTATCCTCAGATAATAGCATTGTTTGCTTTCGCCGAAAGGCCTATTTGAATTCTGACATGTTGGCTGGATTCACAACCAGTGTAGCTTTAATTTGGTATCTTTCATGTGTGATTTCATGAAAGTTTGATTTTTATAGTAATTTATTTGAATTTGGCGCTCTGCATTTTTACTGGCTTTTGGCCAAGTGGGACGTTAGCGTCCTACATATCCAAGAGAAGTTAAACAAATTAACACTACATGAAGGGCCTTCTGATTCATTCTGGTTTTAGCACGGCTTTGTAATACAATTTCATTCATATAGCATAGTTTTTATTCAAGTGGGCATTCAACCACAACTCTACAATTTAATATGTTGTTATTTTCCATAATAATTCTCTCAGATACAGTAGTTATGTCAGAAGGCAGCATGCATAGGCCTACTGCTTAGTCGCTTTAGCTAGAGTGGAACACTGATACAGGTTCCCTTAGCAACTACTTTTTTTTAAATTAACTACTTTTAATTTCACCTGTTCCACCTTACCTGGCCACTGTTGGCAAAGTCATCCACGGTGAGGGAGAGGTCCAGTCTCAGAGCCAGACCAAAGTCACAGAGGGCACACTCTCTCCGGCTCTTCACCACGATGTTGCTGCTCTTCAGATCACGGTGGGCCACCGGCACCTTTGGGATCCCACAAGGGGTGGTGTCACTGTGGAGGTGGGCCAATCCTCGAGCCACCGACCCAGCCATAGCACACAGCTCAGCCCAGCTCAACACATGGCCTGCCAGGAAGTCCTAATGAATGAATGACTCATTTAGTGACCCATCCCTCACAGGATTATTTGACAACATTTTTATGAAATTGTATGTACAATAAAATTTACTAGTTATCTCTTCTAGTCTTCTACTGCACCATATAACAACAATATACACTTAATCAACCTAGCAATAAACAAAAAAAAGCTAAATCAAACTAACCTGTAGGTTTCCCAGGCCGTGGTAGGCCATGACCAGCCAGTACTGCCTCTGAGGGGAGCCGGAGGGCCCTCGCTCCTCTGCTGTCAGGAATTGAACCACATTTTCATGCTCCAGGTTGGCGTCAGAGAAGATGGCCCTCTCGTTGCTCCAGGACACATACTCGACAGACGGGAAGATCTTCAAATCAAATAAACATTTATTCAAAGTATTATATCACATGAAAATGACACAAAAAACTACAGAAAAAATGGGGGGGTGAGAAAAAGGGGCAGAGGGAAAACCATCACCTTCACTGCCACCGTCTCATACTGAGAACCAGCTGCCTGGTGGTGGAGCCTGGCCCGCCACACCTCAGCAAACCTCCCTTTCCCCACCAAGGCTTCTAGCTGGATGGGTAGCTGCTCCGTGCTGTGGTTGAAGTTATGGGCCCGGACGGGAGACATGTCAGATGTAGCGTCGCTATTGATGGCTGACAGCTTGCCATGGCAGTCCTCACCGCCGGTGATGGCCTCCCCACTGAGTCCCTCTGGGATGTCGAAGGCCTGGTAAATTAATTCATGAATTATATTTTTAGTTATGTATCAAGTGGCCTTTAGCTACCCATCCCATAAGGGATTATTTTACACCTTTTCACAAACTGTAATGTACTGTAGCTACATGACAATAAATGAAAAGCTTCCAGTTGGTTATGGCGGTGTCCCAAATGGCACCCTATTCCCTATATAGTGCATTACTTTTTACCAGGGACCTATGGGCTCTGGTCAAAAGTAGTGCACTATGTTGTAGGGAATAGGGTGCCATTTGGGTCTCAAAGTATATTTTTCCATACCTGGTAGATCCACCTACCTGGTAGTGTGTGCGTTTGGGAGCCCAGTCTTTGGGCTGCTTGCCGGGCTGTCTGGTACGGTACAGGTAGAAAGCCATGGTAGCGATGATAGCCACTAAAAAGGGAGGGACCAGGCTGATCACCACCACTGGAATCACATCTTTACTCTTGAGCTTGGAAAAATCTGAGGACACATTTAAAAACAATGTGAAGACAACATGGAATCGGATCATAGGTTAGTATACATTATTACTACTACATTTTGTATTTACATTATAAATGCCTATTTTTCCTCACGTTGCATTTTTTATTAATATACAATTGTAAATTAATCTGTTTCAAATTAAAATGTTCTAGTTGCACCATGTACTACCTGGTTCCAGAGTAAAACAAGTGATGTTACCATTGTAGCCCTTGTCGAATATAAGCTTATCGTTGCACTCGTGTTCTCCCAGGCAGCCACAAACGAACAGGACCCCATCCTCAGAGGGCTGAGGAGCCATCACACACTCGTTGGAGGAGTAGTTTGACAACATGATATTCTCCAGTGGCTGCTGGGGCTGGTGGCATAACGTCTTCACACTCATACTCTCATTGTCCTTCCGCCTGGGACACAGATGAAGACACTAACAGATGTTAAAGCTGTACACGCAGTCATACACTCACATGCACGCACCCACATTCAAACACAAAGTGAATTACTTACATTTCCACAGATCAATTATAAAGTTACTTATCAAACTAGTAAACTGAATTTAGTTAGACATTTTACAATAGGAAAATGTCTCTGGGAAAGCCTATAGTTGACGTTTTACTTTGAGGTTTTGTTTGGATTGGTTATGTACTGTATGTATTTGCTAGAGTGGATTGGAAGTTTTATACAAATGGTCAATCCAATCTACCTTTGTATCCTGCCAACAACAACACCAGTCTTAATAACACCAGTGTCTTCCAATTCGGATATGTCCCAAATTACATGCCCATAGTGCTCTGGTCAAAAGTAGTGCACTATATAGGGAATAGGGTGCCATTTGGGACACTATCTCTGTCATTCAGAGGTCAGTAGATAGACTTCCTATGAGGGGAGGAACTAAGATCAAGAATGTGTACCAAACGGCACACTATTCCCTATAAAGTGCACTACTTTTGACTGCGATCAAGGACCCTCTCTTTATTACTGTAGAGCAGGGATCGGAAATTTTTATGGGGGTGGGGGCCACAAAACTCATCACGATGGGCCACAGTCACGGTTCTGCATTCTGACATCCATACCCAAACATGCAGTCAGGACGGACCTAGCCTTTTTGGGGCCCTAAGTTATATTTTAACAGGGTGCCCTCCCTGCTGTAGAGGTTTGACCACTGGGGCCCAGCATACCAGACGGTGAGCAACATTCAAATAAAGCCAAAATGAACTTTGTCCTCCTCATCACAAACATAGCAAATATCCCACTCACCACACTCACCACTCATCATCATTTCATTTCTTCGTTGTGTTGTGACAAGGTAGGGGGGGTATACAGAAGATAGCCCTATTTGGTAAAAGACCATGTCCGTATTTTGTCAAGAACAGCTCAAATAAGCAAAGAGAAATGACAGTCCATCATTACTTTAAGACATGAACGTCAGTCAATTAGGAACATTTCAAGAACTTTTAACGTTTCTTGAAGTGCAGTTGCAAAAACCATCAAGCACTATGATGAAACTGGCTATCACGAGGACCGCCACAGGAAAGGAAGACCCAGAGTTATCTCTGCTGCAGAGGATAAGTTCATTAGAGTTAACTGCACCTCAGATTGCAGCCCAAATAAATACTTCACCGAGTTCAAGTAACAGACACATCTCAACATCAACTGTTCAGAGGAATCAGGCCTTCATGGTTGAATTGCTGCAAAGAAACCACTACTAAATGACACCAATAACAACAAGAGACTTGCTTGGGCCAAGAAACACGAGCAATGGACATTAGACTGGTGGAAATCTGTTCTTTGGTCTGATGAGTGCAAATTTGAGATTTTTGGTTCCAACCGCCGTGTCTTTGTGAGACGCAGAATAGGTGAACGGATTATTTCCGCCTGTGTGGTTCCCACCGTGATGGAGGAGGAGGTGTGATGGTGTGGGGGTGCTTTGCTGGTGACACTGTCTGTGATTTATTTAGAAATCAAGGCACACTTAACCAGCTTGGCTACCACAGCATTCTGCAGTGATACACCATCCCATCTGGTTTGCGCTTAGTGAGACTAACATTTGTTTTTCAACAGGACAATGACCCAAAACACACCTCCAGACTGTGTAAGGGCTATTTGACCAAGAAGGAGAGTGATGGAGTGCTGCATCAGATGACCTGGCCTCCACAATCACCCGGCCTCAACCCAATTGAGATGGTTTGGGATGAGTTGGACCGCAGAGTGAAGGAAAAGCAGCCAACAAGTGCTCAGCATATGTGGGAAAAGCATTCCTCATGAAGCTGGTTGAGAGAATGCCAAGAGTGTACAAAGCTGTCGTTAAGGCAAAGGGTGGCTACTTTGAAGAATCTCAAAATATATTTGGATTTGTTAAACACTTTTTTGGTTACTACATGATTCCAAATGTGTTATTTCAGAGTTTTGATATCTTCACTATTATTCTACAATGTAGAAAATAGTAAAAATAAAGAAAAACCTTTGAATGAGTAGGTGTGTCCAAACATTTGACTGGTACTGTATTTTTTTAATATTTTTGATGTTTTTAATGTGAGAGTGAGAGCTCTGGTGCAAAATACTCATTTATTATACTGTATATGGCAAATAAACTTGAACTTGGGAGATAGTCCTTTGATGAAACACTTCACACTTACCATATTGCAATGCAGATCTCTTCACTCAGAGCACAGAAGGAGGAGAGGGAGCAGTTGGTATAACACACACTGTCCTCACAGATAGGGCTGGAGTAGTCACACCACTTACACAGGTTGGTCTTGATGTGTGTGAAGGAGAGGATAGGAAGACCTGTGGAATACACACACACAAACACTAATCAGAACAAATCACTTCTGGCTTTGAATAAAATGACTGGCACAAAACAGAACCATAGACTAGGCTTGATTCAATGCGTATTGCCAAAGTTCAGGATTATAGCGCGATTGAAATTTAAAGGTAATTTCCGATTGAGCCGACATAATGCAGCATTTACCGTGAATGCAGTCTCTGCTGACACGGAAATATTGCCTTTAAATTTCTATCACGCTGGAGCAAAGATCTTCAGCATTACGGATTGAATCGAGCCCTAGGCCTATACTTTACATGTGTACTATATATGGCTCTTAGGACACCAATCTGCCAAATGTGCTGCTGTTTAGAGCGCACCCTCTTTATTGTGACAAGCTACATTAGATAATATTGCAGACTCAGTTCGGGTTCATCTAGTGAAGGGGAGGTGTGCATCCAAAATGCTTGAAGCCAAGGACAGGGATAGGATATCCATTATGTATGAAGGTCTGCAGACATTGGCTGAGAGAAATTGATGATAAAAAGATTGTGGGGGCTGTTTTGTTAGACTTCAGTGCGGCCTTCGACATTATCAATCATAGTCTGATGCTGGCAAAACTTATGTCTTATGGCTTTACACCCCCTGCTATATTGTTGATAAAGAGTTACCTGTCTAACAGAACACAGAGGGTGTTCTTGGAAGCCTCTCCAACATAATCCAGTTAGAATCAGGAATTCCCCAAGGCAGTTGTCTAGGCCCATTACATTTTTCAATCTTTACTAATGAATTGCCACTGGCTTTGAGGAAAGCCAGAGTGTCTATGTATGCGGATGACTCAACACTATACATGTCAGCTACTACAGTGACTGAAATGACTGCAACACTTAACAAAGAGTTGCAGTTAGTTTCAGAGTGGGTGGCAAGGAATAAATTAGTCCTAAATATTTCTTAAACTAAAAGCATTGTATTTGAGACAAATCATTCACTAAACCCTAAACCTCAACTAAATCTTGTAATAAATAATGTGGAAATTGAGCAAGTTGAGGTTACTAAACTGCTTGGAGTTACCCTGGATTGTAAACTGTTGTGGTCAAAATGTATTGATACAACAGTAGCTAAGATGGGGAGAAGTATGTCTATGATAAGGCGCTGCTCTACCTTCTTGACAGCACTGTCAACAAGGAACTACTACTACTATTTAGTCGTGTGGTCAGGTGCCACAAAAAAGGACTTAGGAAAATATAAATTGGTTCAGAACAGGGCAGCATAGCTGGCCTTTGGATGTACACATAGAGCTAATATTAATAATATGCATGTCAATCTCTCCTTGCTCAAAGTGGAGGAGAGATTGACTTCATCACGGCTTGTATTTATGAGAGGTGTTGAATGCACATGTTGAATGCACCGAGCTGTCTGTTTGAACTACAGCTCGAACACCCATGCATACCCCACAAGACATGCCACAAGAGGTCTCTTCCCAGGCCCGAACAGACTATGGAAGGCGCACAGAACTAAATATAGCCATGACTACATGGAACTCTATTCCACATCAAGTAACTCATGCAAGCAGTAAAATTTGATTTATTTAAAAACACCTTATGGAACAGCGGGGACTGTGAAGCAACACAAACATAGGCGCATACACACACACACACACACACACGATAGCATACGCACTATACACACACGTACACATGGATTTTGTACTGTATATATGTGGTAGTGGTGGAGTAGGGGCCTGAAGGCACACAGTCTGAATGTATTGTAATGTTTTTAAAATTGTATACACTGCCTTAATTTTGCTGGACCCCAGGAAAAGTAGCTGCTGCCTTGGCACCAGCTAATGGGGATCCATAATACATAATACATACATATACATTGGGTTTGTTTTACTCAATGCCTGTACTTTGAGGCAGCTTCTAAACCACATGCAATGCATTGTTCAATCCCCACCAGCAGTAGGCCTACCAAGAACAGCTGGAAGCTGAAGCTTCAGTAGTTACTGGTTACTACACTGAACAAAAATATTAAACGCAACATGTAACAATTTCAAAGATTTTACTGAGTTACAGTTCATATAAGGAAATCAGTCAATTTTAATAAATTCATTAGGCCCTAACCTACGGATTTCACATGACTGGGAATACAGATATGCATCTGTTGGCCACAGATACCTTAAAAACCTCTTAAGAATCCAACCCTTTTTTCAATTTTCGCCTAAAATGACATACCTAAATC
Organism: Salvelinus alpinus; assembly: GCF_045679555.1. Classification (NCBI taxonomy): domain Eukaryota; kingdom Metazoa; phylum Chordata; class Actinopteri; order Salmoniformes; family Salmonidae; genus Salvelinus; species Salvelinus alpinus. The sequence continues at coordinate 28,557,864 of NC_092105.1, forward strand.
TAACTGCCTGTAGCTCAGGACCTGAAGCAAGGATATGCATATTCTTGATACCATTTGAAAGGCAACACGTAGAAGTTTGTGGAAATTTGAAATTAATGTAGGAGAATATAACACATTAGATCTGGTAGAAGATAATACAAAGATAATACACTGTACCATCATCTTTGAAATGCAAGAAAAAGGCCATAATTTATTATTCCAGCCCAGGCACAATTTATATTTTGGCCACTAGATGGCTCTTTTGTGCAAAGTTTTAGACTGATCCAATGAACCATTGCATGTCTGTTCAAAATGTTGTATCAAGACTGCAAAATGGGCCTAATTGGTGTATTAATACCTTTTCAAGTTCATAATTGTGCACTTTCCTCAAATAATAGCATGGTATTCTTTCACTGTAATAGCTACTGTAAATTGGAGAGTGCAGTTAGATGAATAATAATTTAAGCTTTCTGCCCATATCAGATATGTCTATGTCCTGGGAAATGTTTTTGTTACTTACAACCTCATGCTAATCACATTAGCCTACGTTAGCTCAACCGTCCCGCCGGGGGGACACCGATCCCGTAGAGGTGTCCTGTGCGAATTTGCTGGATATTGGCAGGAACTGGAACACGCTGTCGTACATGTCGATCCAGAGCATCCCAAACATGCTCAATGGGTGACATATCTGAGTATGCAGCCCATAGAACTGGGAAATGTTTAGGAAATGTCCAGGAATTGTGTACAGATCCTTGCAATATGGGGCCGTGCATTATCATGCTGAATCATGAGGTGATGGCGGTGGATGAATGGCACGACAGGATTTCGTCACAGTATCTCTGTGCATTCAAATTTCCATCGATAAAATGCCATTTTTTGTTGTTGTCTGTAGCTTATTCCTGCCCATACAACAACCCCACCGGCAAACCGCTCACCCACACTATGCCATGCACGCTATCTGCCATCTGCCCGGTACAGTTGAAACTTCTCCAGCATACCAGTGGCCACCGAAGTTGAGCATTTTCCAACTGAAGTCGGTTACAACAACGAACTGCAGTCAGGTCAATAACCCGGTGAGGACGACGAAAATGCAGATGAGCTTCCCTAAGATGGTTTTTGATAGTTTGTGTAAACCCACAGTTTCATCAACTTTCCGGGTGGCTGGTCTCAGACGATCCCGCGGGTGAAGAAGCCAGATGTGGACGTCCTGGGCTGGCGTGGTTACACATGGTCTGCGGTTGTGAGGCCGGTTGGATGTACTGCCAAATTCTCTAAAACGACGTTGGAGGCGGCTTATGGTAGAGAAATGAACATTCAGTTCTCTGGCAACTGCTCTGGTGGACATTCCTGCAGTCAGCATGCCATTTGCATGCTCCCTCAAAACTTTTTTTGTCCTCAGCACAATGTGCACCTGTTTAATCAGTTTCTTGATATGTCACACCTGTCAGGTGGATGGATTATCTTGGCAAAGGAGAAATGCTCACTAAGAGGGATGTAAACAAATTTGTGCACAACATTTTAGAAAAACAAGCTTTTTGTGCTGTTTCAGCTCATGAAACATGAGACCAACACTTTACATATTGTGTTTATATTTTTTCTCAGTATAGTAGTTATTCAACATAGTCATTGCAATATTTTCTATATTGTATTGTATGGCCAATACTCAAGTTGTATTTGTAATATATTTTGAAAACGTTTTAAAATTAGTGTTTGATTGAAAAATTGAACACAGCGAATATGTATTTGACCCAGGTTTGAATGGGGGTGGGGGGGTGGGGGGGGCTGTGCTGCATTGGTTTGACACAGGCTCTAGAAAGCATTGTGAGCGTTCCTTCCCACGCATCTTGTATCTGCCGTCCCCTCCTTGTGCTGTGTTGCCACATCACAACAATATTAATGGCTGATTAAAGCCAGATGATGAGGGATTTTTTCACTCCCAGGGGGATGGTGATCTAACAAAACTACGCAAACATTAAAAGAAGCTGTACACATATTTCACGAAGGCTTCCAGATGTTGGCCAATGCCAACCAACAAAATATATATACACATACACACACACACACACACACACACACACACACACACACACACACACACACACACACACACACACACACACACACACAAAAGAAAAAAGACAAAGGAGAAAGGGTGAAGAAAAAAGAAAAGAAAAACTAAAAAGGCTGGCTAAGCAAAAACTTTCAACGTAAACTTTCAACTAATTAAAATCAGCAGTGACTGCTCCAGAAATAAATTGAAGCCAGAAGTTTCGGCGTGAGCCAAGTTTGAAGCTCAGCCCCTTTGTGTCTTTTTTTTGCGTGTGTGTCTTATGGGAAATCCAACTGCTCTGCTGTGTGCTTACAGCCGGGAGGCCCAGGGATGTTGGCTGCATTTATTTGCTTTTCAGTTTCAGCCTCAGGTCTCAACTAACTCTCCCTGGTTCCCTATCAGTTTACCCATAGAAATAGAATGACTAGAATTGGCATCCAAATGCAAGTCAATCGGTCTGTAATGGGTGGATCTGTGACTCTATTTCTATGAGTTTACATATACAAATAACCACAGACACAGCGGGAGAGCTGAACGTTTGATGGTTTTAAAAATATCAAATACATATGGTAACTGTAAAAATGTGACCTCTATAGAGTCAAATGTTTTCTGAATATCGTCTTGATCTCTCTTGTAGAAGACCAGACAACACCAAAACATACAACAGTTTACCTGTTATGGGTAAATAAGAAAAACAAAACTCTCTACACTCTCATTTATTTTGTCCCCTTTTCCAGAGAAAACATATTGATGTCGTCCTATAGTCCATGTTTGTGCAATGTTCATTTGACCATGCGAAAAATCAATCAGTCAAAATCAATCAAAACAGTCAGCCTTTAGTTTTATAAGTGACAGAATCTCAGCTGACCCCCACCAAGCGTAGTAACCAAACCAGGCCACTAGTTGGCCCATTCTACACCAACCAATCTCCCCATTATTGACGCAGCATGCTGCAATTCCTCTCCACAGGACTCAAAAGGAAAGTATTTCCTGATTAAATAGACAAGAACACAATTAAATTACCCAGGTGTAATGAACGTACGTCCTTTTGAGGGACCCCGCCTAGTCTCAAACAATAAATAACATTTACGCAGCCAGGTACTGTAGTTCTAACAATTATGTGATTTAGTCCAGTCTTAAAACTGGACCTCAATAAGCACAACACAATACATTTGTCAATATCCATAACATCAAAATAAAAACACATGAGAGAGATATGAAAATTGCATTAGATACATTTCTCTGACCTACAAGTCCAAGTGAAGCATCTTATTGTAGCCATCTTATTGTACACTCTTAGAAAAAAATATTATATCTATAATCTAAAAGGGTTCTTCGGCTGTCTCCATAGGAGGACCATTTGAAGAACACTTTTTGGTTCCAAGTCAAACCCTTTTGATTCCAGATAGAACTCTTTTGTGTTCCATGTAGAGCGCTTTCTACAGACAGTTCTACATGGAACCCAAAAGGGTTCTGCCTAGAACCAAAAAGAGTTCTACCTGGAACCAGAAAGGGTTATCCTATGGGGAGAGCTGAATAATCCTTTTGGAACCATTTTCTCTAAGCCAAAGGATGAGAATAAGAAGCTAAACCTATAAGAGAGTTTTCCCAAGCCGGAGGTCATATAAGGGTCATAGTATTCACTGTTGTCATTTTTAAAAGGACCTTTATCTCATACCCAGCAATGAAAAGTTGTCCCAAATGGCACATTATTCCCTATATAGTGCAGTGTGCACTACTTTTGGCATAGGGCTCTGGTCAAAAGTTGTTCATTATGTAGGGAATAGGGTGACATTTGGGACGCAAACAGGGGCTAAAAGAACACACAGGGGTCTGTATGTGTCCCCAGTGGCCTTCACAAGCTGGGCACAGAGAGAAGGAGGGGGGGGCGGAGAATAAAGGGGATTTCTACATCTTATTTTTGCCTGCTTAGGTCATCACAATCTTGTCATTATGGGCTGATGTGGGATGATGGAAGGTCAGGCTAGAGAACACAACACAAAGCTCATCATGCCACAGCACTCATTGTGCTCTGTGCTACTTCGCTCCCTCAATATCACTGAATATCACCAGCAAGCAGTAAGTACACAACTTGTTATGTCCCCAAGAGCGCACACACTGAACATAGGTAATGTGAGAAATTAAATACATACACAATTCAAAAGAAGACTTGCTCAACTCTTACTAAGTTCTATAGTGGGAATGTCAATGAGTTATAAATTGGTGCTATAGCCCGGGATTAATTTTCTTCATAACATGTGAGAAGTTCACCATTACCTCTATAGTACTTACATGACCTCTGTACTCCTCCTCAACCTACAGTTTATCTATGTATTGTGTCACTTTGCTTCCTCAAAATAACTTGTAAGTATCAAGTGTGAAACTTTGTAAGTCCTCTAGAGGACACACTGGGGCAGCAGGTAGCCTAATGGTTAGAGCGTTGGACTAGTAACCGAAAGGTTGCAAGATCGAATCCCCAACAAGTTAAAAATCTGTCGTTCTACCCATGAACAAGGCAGTTAACCCACTGTTCCTAGGCCATCATTGAAAATAAGAATTTGTTCTTAACTGACTTGCCTAGTTAAATAAAGATAAAATGGGTGAAGTGAGAAGTTTCCCAAATTCTCGGTATACAGTTTCTACATGAGCTCCGAACTCCTCCTCAATCTATGCTTCAATCTTGTATTCCCTGAGGAGAAGTGCCCCTGTTTGCATGCAGCAGGGATAATTGAGCCTCAGAATCGATTTCCTGTTTGGAAATTTCCATTACAGATGGCAGCAGTAAAAAAATGTATGTGGTCACATTGCATCAAAGTTCTATTACATCGTTTCATCATCACAACTACTGACACTCTTGTTCTAATTAACTAGTTATTTTCTTTTGATTCAAAGTTATGATCAAGCCCTGTTCGAGCAAAATGTTTCATATGTTTTTTTATGTAATTAAATACAATAACCCTAATGTTTGTAAGTTGTTGTTTTAGCTTATTGACTTCATATTCAAATAATTTCAGAAATTATTGTGGGAAATTGTTTGAGACAAATGTTAGAGTTAGTTAAGTTTACTTCAGATTCCCTTAATAGTGGCACCACTGAACATGAGAGTAAACAATCTGTGCTTTCAAGTGAAATTCTATTCTAAACATTCAACATCTGCTGATAATAAATAACAGGCATAGCTAAAGAACTGTTAAGTGTCAGAAATATGTTTTTCACCAGATTGGATGACTTGGATCGTTCAGTCATTTCCATTTTATTATGTGCCTTCAGAGGTTCTTAGGTATCTTCCTACTATTGACTGAGTTTAGGTGACTGTCACGACATCATTTAGTTGGACAGTACCTAGGTAGAGCACATACAAATTATATGTTACATGAGGTAAAACTACTGATTTAATAAAGCTACAGTGAATACATTTGTTTTATTAAAACAAATCCACAGAAGAAAAGAAAAATAAATTATAGCTATTTACTTATTTATTTTTGCATTAGGCTATTCCATCACATATATAATATTGAGAAAATTACACCGAAGTCACTTTTCCACTGAAGAAAGGGCAAGAAAACGAAAAGTCGCATTTCATAAAAATAAGTTTTGAGCATCTGTTTTACACGACCAGAACCTCCCTTGAATAAACATTTGATCCCCCTCCCCCTTCACAAGATTGAAGAAACAATGGACACTGAACACTTAAAAGTGAATACGGAGTGAGTAAGCGAATAAAAAAATACTTACAGAAAGACAGAAGAACAATATTCACTGCCGAGAATCTCCAGCACCCCATAATATTGACATTAAAAAAATAACCTGATTAAAACGTCGTGGTCGCACTGTATTTGTCTATGTATTTGGGAACGTGAGTAGTAAGATAGACGTTCATTTAGCTTATTGAAGTCGTATTCAGTGAAACAACTGGTTGGGCTCGGGGCTTTTGGCTGGAGTTCCGTGTAGGCGGATCCAGATGTTTTTCATCCAGCTGTGTTAAGGGACCCGCCCAGGAACTGGACTTCATTAATCGGATCCTAAACCCAGTAGAATTTGGGGTGACAGGGTGACACGAGACGTGTAGTAGGATCATAGTAGGTTATATTAAATAATACTAATAACACTATAATTATTAATATTATTATTATAGCTCAGAATAGGCCTAAGCATTTGTGAAAATGGAGGGTCTAATTGTCTCCAATTGTAGGCTATAGCCTAGTAGGCCTATTTATATCTGCCAAGTGTGAGTTGTGCTGTGTATGGTTTATTGTGTATTTATTATCTTATCGAATGCCACAACCGAAATTTCTTCCAGGAAAAAGTTATTTTATTCCATTCACTTTGAGCTAGCAATAACAGCCTATTTTACACTTTCACTGTGCGTTATAATGCAACATATTGTTATTTTGGTAACGCATACACTAAAGGGGTTTGAGTTTATAAATAGTTTATAATTATGTAATAAACAGTTATTACACAATATTTGTGTGATTATATTTTGGTTGTTGTCGAATATTGACATCCTTACCTAACCATTTTACCTGACGGTATATTTGACTATGTACACAGGGCAGGGCAGACAGCAGCTGATCTTTCTCATGACACTCAGGTGAGTTGAGGTTGGGAAAAGAAAAGGGTTAAAGTGCGCATGCGAGTTTCTGCCTGTCTGCTACATTGCTAACAAGGCAAAACTCAGGAAGAGATGATGGCAGACTCGGGACCCGAGGAAATAGCGGTGATCGGGAACACCGACCTCACATCGGCAGAACTAGAGAACAACATTAAAAACACGGTATAGCTTCAAGCCTATTCTTATTGTAAAAAAGTGAGGAATTTGGATTTTGATACTTATTGAGCCTGTTGAATGAGTTGGGTTTTCTAGCTACTGACAGTAGTACTGCAGGCCTTATCGATCCACGGAGTTTCGCGAGAGAGCCCCACTGTCACTGAGTCAACAACAGCTAGCAGGCTGTGCAGGAAAAGACAGCTAAAAGTTAAATCGTTGTAATGTCGACGCAGAGGAAAGTTAGCTAGATTGTTCTTATGGTTGGCTTGATCATTTTACCAGGAGCTAGCTTGCTAGCACACAACTTTGTTCTGATACAAAGTTAAAGGACTTTGCTAACGTTACAGTACTTATTTTAATCTGGGACCAGCTTTAGCTACCAATATTGATGCCTCATATTGCATGTAAACAACATCAAATTATACTTCATTATGGTATTGTTACCATGTTATGACTTGTGAAATATCCTCTTCCAGATGGTTGAGATTGAGAAATGGACTAGTCTTCTAAGAAAGATGGAGATCAGCGTTGGAGAGGCAGAGAAAAGGACTGGGAAGAATACAGTCAACATGCAGGAGATATACACTGTTTACCTAATTGAGACACGGTAAATATGTCTCATCAGCTCTGAATCATCTGTGTGAATGATGATTGTTATAGCCTACATCTTGCACATTTTGTGACACCACCATGAACAGCTTCTTCCACAATCACACCTACACCTCCTTGCACCTGCGCATAATTATACACATTCAGTTATTACAGATGGTCTTACCCTAACGATAATGATTCTAACATCTGACTGTTTTAGAAAAGTGACTTGGGTACACTCACTTCATTGTGAACATGTGATCTAAAGGTTTTGTTTGTCACAAACTGCACATCACACCAGCTTTCTTACTTACTTTTAGCTAGCTATACTATTAACTGGTTTCATGTCCGGTTACTCTCTTTCAGCCATAGAGAGTAGTATTTTTTTGTTGGCCAAGTCTTTAAAAGGAACCATATGTTTTTATTCTGCTTGGAGCAGGGCATGCTATTCCTCATGCGCACACATGCCCGCGCGCACACACACTGGGCCTTTGTTCACCAGTTGGCCATTGAGAGGAGTGTGGTGTAACCGGGCCCTCAGTGTAGTTAGACTGGAGAATGCCCCCCAGCCACTGATGGAGTCCTCTCCTTCCTCTCCTGATGGAGTCCTCTCCTTCATCTTCCTGCTTCTCTGCTCATCTCTTTATTTCTTGTTATCCTCTCCTCCTCTCTGCTTTGTGGTCCCAGTGTGGATTATTAGTGGAGACAGACCATTATGGGTTCTCATTTCCTCCCAAGAATCTTTGCTGCTGGATCCACGTCATATTTATAAAGTCTCTCTCTATCTTTCTCTGTCGTTCTCTCTGTCAGTAGTCTCTCGCTCTCCTCTTGCTTTATATATACAATACCAGTCAAAAGTTTGGACACACCAACTCATTGCAAGGTTTTTCTGGTAGTAGTCCCCTGGAATTGATTTCAATTAATAGGTGTGCCTTGTTAAGAGTTCATTTGTGGAATTTCTTTCCTTCTTAATGCGTTTGAGCCAAGCAGTTGTGTTGTGACAAGGTAGGGGTGGTATACAGAAGACAGCCCATATTTGGTAAAAGACCAAGTCCATATTATGGCAAGAACAGCTCAAATAAGCAAAGAGAAATGACAGTCCATCATTACTTTAAGGCATGAAGGTCAGTCAATCTGAACATTTCAAGAACTTTGAAGGTTTCTTCAAGTGCAGTCGCAAAAACCATCAAGCGCTATGACGAAACTGGCTCTCATGACGACCGCCACAGGAAAGGAAGACCCAGAGTTACCTTTGCTGCAGAGGATAAGTTCATTAGAGTTATCAGTCTCAGAAATTCAAGCCCAAATAAATGCTTCACAGAGTTCAAGTAACAGACACATCTCAACATCAACTGTTCAGAGGAGACTGCATGAATCAGGCATTCATGGTCAAATTGCTGCAAAGAAACCACTACTAAAGGACACCAATAATAAGAAGAGACTTGCTTGGGCCAAGAAACACGAGCAATGGACATTAGACCGTTGGAAATCTGTTCTTTGGTCTGATGATTCCAACCGCCCTATCTTTGTGAGATGCAGAGTAGGTGAACGGATGATCTCCGCATGTGTGGTTCACACCGTGAAGCATGGAGGAGGAGGTGTGATGGTGTTGTGGTGCTTTGCTGGTGACACCGTCTGTGACTTATTTGGAATTCAAGGCACACTTGACCAGCATGGCTACCACAGCAACTCGCCATCCCACCTGGTTTGCGCTTAGTGAGACTATCATTTGTTTTTCAACAGGACAATGACCCAACACACCTCCAGGCAGTGGAAGGGCTATTTGACCAAGAAGGAGAGTGATGGAGTGCTGCATCAGATGACCTGGCCTCCACAATCACCCGACCTCAACCCAATTGAGATGGTTTGGGATGAGTTGGACCGCAGGGTGAAGGAAAAGCAGCCAACAAGTGCTCAGCAAATGTGGGAACTCCTTCAAGACTGTTGGAAAGCATTCCAGGTGAAGCTGGTTGAGAGAATGCCAAGAGTGTGCAAAGCTATCATCAAGGCAAAGGGTGGCTACTTTGAAGAATCTCAAGTATTAAATATATTTGGATTTGTTTACATTTTCTTTGGTTACTATATGATTCCATATGTGTTATTTCATAATGTTGATGTCTTCACTATTATTCTACAATGTAGAAAATAGTAAAAATAAAGAAAAACCCTTGAATGATTAGGCGTGTTCAAACTTTTGACTGGTACTGTAAGTTTTAGCATTGGAGTTCATAGAATAGTGGATAGTACTGTACTTGGTCCCTTTAAAAGATGTATCAAATATTTACTCGGTACTCTTATTTAAGTGCAGTTGTATGACTTCAGTCCTTTCCTCTCTTCTGACAGGCCGGTTGATGCTGTGACAGAAGGTATAATCCCAGCCCCAGACTCCTTATGGAGGAGATACAGCGAGTTTGAGCTACTCAGAAACTACCTGTTGGTCACCTATCCCTTTGTCGTTGTTGCCCCGTTACCCGAGAAAAGGGTACGTGAGAACAAGGAGGATGCCTTGGAATAAATTTGTGCAATATAGTTTAGGAAGTGATATTTGTAGCATGATGTACTTACTACAGTACCCATAATGCTCTACAGCATCCAGTTTTAACTTAGTAAAGACAATGGTGTTCCATCTCCTTATCAACATAATAGTAATTCTTTGTCTGTTTCTCACAGGCAGAGATTGTCTGGCACAAGCTGTCAGCGGACAACATGGACCCAGACTTTGTGGAGAGAAGGAGGGTTGCACTGGAGAACTTCCTGCTCCGAATAGCCTCCCACCCAGTTCTCTGCAATGACAAGATCTTCTACATCTTCCTCACTGAGGTTAGTTAGCCTCTTTGTAGCCAAGCTACTATACACCATAACTGTGTGAATCGAGCGTGATTCCAATCTGTTTGTGCTGTCTTGCCAACTCCCTTGTTATGTGTGACAAGGACCATAGTGATCCCCAATCGTTAGCAAAACCTACATTCCTCCCTCTCAAGACTACAACAGTACCAGTAGCTAGTCAGATGTGCTGTTCATAGGTTTTGACAGGATATACCCTTTGACAGAAAAGAGATATCACAGACAAGGACCATTTCCTTACTCAGTTTCTTTGTAGCACTGAGAAGTGTTGTGGAAATAATGTCTTATGAAGTAGGCCTAAAGCTTAACTCTTTACTGACAAGAGTTGTGTGAGTGTTGCTGTAGTTGAAAGGATCACCTTTGCCCTTTTGAGTTGATAGTGTGACAGTGTACCCCCAGCGCCCCCATGCATCAGGCTCTCCTATCTCTGAAGGTCTTTGTCAGTCACACGGCATCCTCTCTCTGTCCCACAGGAAAAAGGATGGAAGGAAATGGTGTACGAGACAGGATTTCAAGCAAAGGTTCTCCATCAGCACTTAATGATCTCATCATGGTTGCGTTGTCATGTCAACTCTCTTAGATAAGATGCACCTTACTCAATCCTCATGTGACTTTCCAAACTACAGCAGTGCAATAAAGTATACGTTTGTAAAGTGTGTAACCTGTGTAAACAACTGCATATAGTGCATGTGTATATTTAGGACTTCTGATTTCTTTTAAACAACTTTTAATTGTAATATTTATTCTGATATGTTTTAGGTCTCAAAGGTAAACTGTTGTCTAAAATGATGCAGGTCCTCAATAACAACCTCTGATCTAACAAACGTGTGGGGAAAGAATGTGTTAGTAATTTATTGGTCTGTTTTTTTACAGGCTGATTCCAGGTTGAAAGCTATGAATGCAGCATTCAGGGTGAAGAATCCAGACAAGTAGGCCATAGAAAAGATATGTCCCAAATAGCACCCTAACCCTACTGTATATAGTGCACTGGACTCTGGTTGAAAGTAGTACACTTTATAGGGAATGTGGTGCCATTTGGGGCAGATTCACTGTTTTCTTGTCACTGTTTTCTTTTGTGTGAAGCCAACCATACACTTCCATCTTCATGTGTTGTAACTTAATTTAATGAGTCTGTCTCTACTATTCATCCCTTTGCTCTGTATTTGATGTACTTCCATACTTGGTTCTGGGACTGTGTGGGAAGTAGAGTTGGATCAGGTCAATGTAAGTTCGAACATTGACTCTTGTCTTGTTTATCTGTCTTGCTTGAAAGAAAGTGTTGATTTAAGTAGTGATAGGGTGAATTCTTGCTCTTCTCTGGCCCTGGTGTCTGCAGACGGTTTACAGAGCTGAAACACTACAGCGACGAGCTACAGACTGTAGTCTCCCAGCTGCTGAGAGTACGGGCAGTGAGTACAGGGAGCTGTCAGCATATTCACACATCTTACTGACTAGACTGACTACCAGACCTAGGTCAAATACTATTTGAAATCTTTCAAAAACTTTGAGTGTTTGGTTTAGCCTGCCAGTTTTGGAACTATTATATGGTTCCACTGAGCCAGGCAAGCTAAATCAAGCGAAGATAAAGTATTTGAAATTATTTCAAATAGTATTTGAACCCAGGTTTGTTAACTATACTCCCATACTGTCAGCTGTAACATACATTTTACTGACTAGACTAGACATACAGTGAGTGTTAACACACCTGAGCTGGCTTGGAAGTTGACCTACATTAGAAAGATAAAACACACAGCTGGTCTGTCTGATAAAAGTGGATTTGCTGCAGCTGTAACACACAGCTTCTGACTAGACTAGGACTAGACATACAGCTGGCTGTAACACACAGGCTGGTCACACTCAGCATATTCACACTTACTAGACTAGACTGACAACACTAGCACACTGACAGCTGTAGCAAACAACTTAGGATGCTTCCCAATATGACACCCTATTCCCTACACAGTACAGAAATTCACAGAAAATAGAACATAAAAATAGAAGCAGCGGAATCAAAGAAACTGTGCAAAATCTTTCTCCAGAGGGTAGCAGATCGACTGTATGGGGTGTACAAAGTGCATGGAAACTATGGACGAGTCTTCAGGTAAGACAAGTGCTGTGTTTGGAAGAAAGGGTGAAGTGTATTGCTGCTGCACTATGAACAATGTAATGACTTAATTAGTGTCAAATATATATTTGTTTCATGTGAAATATCTGCTCTGTGCTTGTTGGACAGTGAGTGGAGTGCCATAGAGAAAGAGATGGGAGACGGACTACAAAGTGCTGGCCATCACATGGATGCGTAAGTGTTTGTTTTTTAATGACATGTAACCACACAATAATCTCCCAAATAAATCCAGAATAACTTTATTGGATTACATCAGGATTGTATTGCAAGTATTTTCCTCCTCCTATCCCCTGGACATAATTTTTTTTTAACCTTTATTGAACTAGACAAGTCAGTTAAGAACAAATTCTTATTTACAATGTCAACCTACCGGGGAACAGTGGGTTAACTGCCTTGTTCAGGGGCAGAACGACAGATTTTTACCTTGTCAGCTCGGGGATTCAATCCAGCAACGTTTCGGTTACTGGTCCAACGCTCTAACCAGTAGGCTACCTGCCGCCCCAACATCAGTTTCTCTCCCTGTCAGTAGATGCATCTGAAATGGCACCCTACTCTCTATGTACCCTGGTCAAAGGTAGTTCACTATATAGTGAATAGGGTGCCATTTCATACGCAGCCAGTCTCTCTCGTTACATACAGGCTCATTGAAGGAGCTGATATAGTGATGTGTTGCACAACCCCCCTTCACCCCAGCAATGCTCTACATAGTACATGGTTTCCACTAGTTAAGCTATACAACACATTTGCCGTGTTTGATTTGAAAGCAGTTCAGGTTTCAAGCACAAGGTCTGGTGTAGCAGGTAGTCGACCATGGGGAATGGGGAGACTTGTGTTGTGAAGGTTCTGGGTTCCAGCTGAGAACTGGCTGGCACCTAGCCAGCGGCTTTTAATTTCAACTTGGGTGCTGTGTATAGTTCTCTTTGAGTATCACAAGTGGTCTTGGCCCTGTCCTTGGACACACACACACACACCACACACACACACACACACACACACACACACCTTGGTGTGGTAACATGATTAGCCCCTACCCTGTCACTGATGGGTTCCAGATTGCAAGGCTCAACTCTAGAGGTCAGGGGTCACAGAGCTGGGACAGCTGAGGCGTACCAAGGAAAGGCAGCATTTCTGTCAACGGTTGATTCCCAAATGGCACCCTATTCTCTATTTAGTGCACTACTTTTGACCAGGGCCTATAGGGCTCTGGTCAAAGGTAGTGCACTTAATAAGGAATAGGGTGCCACTTGGGACACATACAACCTAGCTTTTAAGCCCGTGGTAATGGTCATAGTGAAGACGGATCATATTTCTCAGCCAGTCTCATCCATTGTCAGGTGTCTGTCAGAGCTATAACACTGTGATATTTGAGTCTCACTTCTGAGAGGGTGTAATGAAATATAGCAGATGTATTCTTGTAGACTCCTCTTCGTCTTTGCTGCAGGTAGGGCTGGGCGGTATACCGTATTTAAGCAATAAGGCACGAGTCTTTGTAGTATATGGCCAATATGCACAACACAAAGCGTAGTGCCTGGATACAGCCCTTACCCGTGGTATATTGGCCATATACCACAAAGCCCGGAGGTGCCTTATTGCTATTATAAACTGGTCACCAACGTAATTATAGCAGTAAAAATAAATGTTTTGTCATACCTGTGGTATATGGTCTGATATATTACGTCTGTCAGCCAATCAGCATTCAGGATTTTAACCACCCAGTTATTAATTTACTATATTCACCGGTATTGATGCACAGACCGGTTTGGGTTTTTACTTTACCTTCTGTAAAGATATTTCAATGGTTGGTTTGTTAAATGTGATACACAATTTTGGCACGTGTTTTTAGAGTTTACTCTATTTTCTACTTGAGTCGTCTTTCTCCCTCACCTCTTACTGCATGCACTTAATAAGAACTGCTGCATGCCCCTTCCCACACCAAGCCCTGCCCCCGTCACTCAAGGAGAGAGCAGATGCTCGACTACGGAGTCACAAGTACTTTCTTGCTGTTCACTTTGCAGTCTATACATGGTCAGATGGATGCAACAAAATGTTGGTGACATGCTGCTTTCCACAAGCGTTTTATAATTACACTATTAGTTTGTATCTTACTGTCTGCAAACTACTGTCTGCTAGTTTGTCTTTTCTTAGTAAGTTGTGGCTAAATTAAATATTGTTAGCCGCTAATGCTAATCGCTAGTTATATGGCTAGCTTGCTAGACAATACCAACCCTACCATTACGGTGAGAAATGGGCCGGAAAACATACCTCAATGCAGCGGTGGGATATGCCACTCTACTTCAAATGTAACTTTTAACCACACTGATATATTGAGAAGATTGAAGTACTGCTAGATTTCCCAGGAAAACTGCCCTATTCGTCATCATGCTAGCTAGCAATAGCCACCGCAGCCATTTTGGAATGATAGTGTCAGCCAATCTGCTCCTTTGTTGTTCAATGTGACGTCCCATTCCATAATGGCTGCTATGGCTACTGCTATCTAGCATGAGGAAGAAAATGGCAGTTTTCTGGTAGAACTAGCAGTATTTGAATCTTCTTGTGTGGTTAAAGGTAAAATTTGGAGTAGAGTGGCATATCCCATCCCTGCATTGAGGTATGTTTACCGACCCATATCTCGCGCCGATTCCATGGTGTCTTACTGTAACCATGATTTTGTTCCGACCCCAGTGCAGCTCAGTGGAAACAAGCGTAACGGTAGGGTCGGTATCTTCTGGCAATCCGGCTAGCTAGCTTGATAAATGTACTAAGAGTCAGAGCAAACATAGTGCTTCTACACCTGCATTGCTTGCTGTTTGGGGTTTTAGGCTGGGTTTTTTGTACAGCACTTCGAGATATTAGCTGATGTACGAAGGGCTATATAAAATAAACTTGATTGATTGATTATCTAATACAGTCTGGTACCAGTGCTGGTGTAGGCTTAGAAAAGCATGTTTGTGCAACGGTATCTTCTAAATCAGAGAGGAATAGACAGGTTGGTTGTTCATCAAGGGGCAAAATAAACAGGGTTGGCTTAGATTGTTGACAACATGTAAACTATATTTCGTGTCTAATGTTTATTGAAAACCTTTGCACCAGGAAAATACATGTCTGTCAAATACATTATTACAGTTGTTGGTTGGTTAGATACCTAGTGAATTTTTTGCCATATTAGCATAGACATGACAGTCAAAACACCTCAAAACAAGACATGGTATCAATAATAAGATGAAACGAGCCACTTATGATTCCCCCATGGCAGTTTCTTATAATTGTCCATCTGTCCATCCAGAATCACAACACACAGACTTCTGCCTCATTGAATCGTGTGCATAGTTTGTGACGATTAGTTAATCCGTCTAGAGGCAAAGCATGAATATGTTAGCTAGCTACATAAAGTAGGAAAACATGTCATGTAACATCTAATTAGGGTCATCTGGAAACACTGACCAACACTTTGGTTCCCCTGTCAATAATTCCTCCCTGGCTTATTCATTTTTTGTCATGTCAAACAATGTATTCAAGGTGCTGCCAACTATATTTAATCATTCTATTCAATAATCATTCTATTTCCGTGATTCCAACAGTTAACCAAGTAGCTAGGCGTAGATGTTTTGCACATGTCATGCAGCCCTGCATAGATTAAATACATTCCTCAGCAAACTACACACAATACCCCATAATGACAAAGTGAAAACAGGTTTTTAGAAATTTTAGCAAATGTATAAAAAACAGAAATACCTTATTTAAGTATTCAGGCCCTTTGCTACGAAACTTGAAATTGAGCTCAGGTGCATCCTGTTTCCGTTGATCATCCTTGAGATGTTTCTACAACTTCATTGAAGTCGACCTGTGGTAAATTACATTGATTGGACATGATTTGGAAAGGCACACACCTGTGTATATGTAACAGTATAGCTTCCGTCCCTCTCCTCGCCCCTACCTGGACTCGAACCAGGGACCCTCTGCACACATCAACAACAGTCACTCTCAAAGCATCGTTACCCATCGCGCCACAAAAGCCGCGGCCCTTGCAGGGCAAGGGGAACAACTACTTCAGGTCTCAGAGTGACGTCACCAATTGAAACGCTATTTGCGCGCACCACCGCTAACTAGCTAGCCATTTCACATCGGTTACATATATAAGGTCCCACAGTTGACAGTGCATGTCAGAGCAAAAACCAAGCCATGAGGTCGAAGGAATTGTCCGTAGAGCTCAGAGACAGGATTGTGTCAATGCACAGATCTGGTGAAGGGTACCAAAACATTTCTGCAGCATTGAAGGTCCCCAAGAACACAGTGGCCTCCACCATTCTTAAATGGAGGACGTTTGTAACCACCAAGACTCTTCCTAGAGCTGGCCGCCCGGCCAAACAGAGCAATCGGGGGAGAAGGGCCTTGGTCAGGGAGGTGACCAAGTACCCGATGGTCACTGACAGAGCACTAGAGTTCTTCTGTGGCAATGGGAGAACCTTCCAGAATGACAACCATCATTGCAGCACTCCACCAATCAGGCCTTTATGGTAGAGTGGCCAGACGGAAGCCACTCCTCAGTAAAAGGCACATGACAGCCCGCTTGGAGTTTGCCAAAAGGCACCTAAAGGACTCAGACTATGAGAAAAAGGATTATCTGGTCTGATGAAACCAATATTGAACTCTTTGGCCTGAATGCCAAGCGTCACATCTGGAGGAAACCTGCCATCATCCCTTTGGTGAAGCATGGTGGTGCAGCATCATGCTGTGGGGATGTTTTCAGCGGCAGGGACTGGGAGACTAGTCAGGATCGAGGCAAAGTACAGAGAGATCCTTGATGAAAACCTGCTCCAGAGCGCTCAGGATCACAGACTGGGGTGAAGGTTCACCTTCCAACAGGACAATGACCTTAAGCACACAGTCAAGACAACGCAGGATTGGCTTCGGGACAAGTCTCTGAATGTCTTTGAGTGGCCCAGCCAGAACCCCAATCGACCTTCTCTGGAGAGACCTGAAAATAGCTGTGCAGCAACAGTCCCCATCCAACCTGACAGAGCTTGAGAGGATCTGCAGAGAAGAATCGGAGAAACTCCCCAAATACAGGTGTGCCAAGCTTGTAGCGTCATACCCAAGAAGACTCGAGGCTGTAATCGCTGTCAAAGGTGCTTCAACAAAGTACTGAGTAAAGGGTCTGAATAATTATGTAAGTGATATTTAGGTTTTTTATTTGTAAAAATGTACAAACATTTCTAAAAACCTGTTATTAACTTGGCATTATGGGGTCTTGTGTGTAGATTGATTTTTAAAAAATGGATCCATTTTAGAATAAGGCTGTAACAAAATGTGGAAAAAGTCAAGGGGTCTGAATACTTTCCACATGCACTTTATAACGCATCATTTGTTGTGAGAAAACCATCAGTGTCACGTTCTTGGAAATGAATGGACCAAGGCGCAGCGTGAATTGAGTTCCACATCTTTTTAATACAAAGTGAAACTAGAAACAAAACATACAAAGAAGTAGTGCCCAAACACACGAACACAAACAATATCCCACACATGCAGGTGGGGAAAAAACCTACCTAAATATGATCCCCAATTAGAGGCAACGATTACCAGCTGCCTCTAATTGGGAACCACACAAACCACCAACCTAGAAATCTAAAAACGAGATAACCCCCCCAGTCACGCTCTGACTTAAACACCATAGAGAACCGAGGGCTCTCTATGGTCAGGGCGTGACAGTACCCCACCCCAAAGGTGCGGACTCCGGCCGCAACCCTGAAACCAAATGGGGAGGGTAGGGGGGGGTGACTAGTGTCGGTGGCAGCTCCGGTGCGGGTCTTTTACCCCGCCCAGACCACGGGTCCGGCCATGGAGCCGGGTAGAACGCCGTGCCCGGACTGGGCACCGGCGCCGAGGAAGGCTCCTGCCATGGAGCTGAGTTGGCCGCCGTGCCTGGACTGGGCACCGGCGCAGAGGAAGGATCCTGCCATGGAGCGGGATTAGATACCGTGCCCGGACTAGGCACCGGTGCAGAGGAAGGCTCCTGCCCTGCAGCTGGACTGGACACCGTGCCTGGACTAGGCACCGGCGCAGAGGAAGGCTCCTGCCCTGGAGCGGAACTGGACACCGTGCATGGACTGGGCATTGGCGCAGAGGAAGGCTCCTGCCCTGGAGCAGGACTGGACGCCTTGCCTGAAAGCTCCAGACCGTGGACCGTCGTGGGAGGTTCCGGACCGTGGACCGTCGTTGGAAGCTCTGGACTGGGAACCGTCGCCGGAAGCTCTGGACTGGGAACCGTCGCCGGAAGCTCTGGACTGGGAACCGTCGCCGGAAGCTCTGGACTGGGAACCGTCGCCGGAAGCTCTGTACTGTGAATTCGTACTGGAGGCCTAGTGCGTGGAGCCGGTACAGGTGGCACCAGACTGGTGACACGCACTTCAGGGCGAGTGCGAGGAGCTGGTACAGGACTTACCGGACTGGGGAGGCGCACTGGAGGCCTGGTGCGTGGAGTCGGCACAGGTGGCACCGGACTGGTGACACGCACTTCAGGGCGAGTGCGAGGAGCTGGCACAGGACGTACCGGACTGGGGAGGCGCACTGGAGGCCTGGTGCGTGGAACCGGCACAGGTGGCACCGGATAGGTGACACGCACTTCAGGGCGAGTGCGAGGAGGAGGCCCAGGACGTACCGGACTGGGTAGACGCACTAGAGACCTGGTGCGTGGAGCCGGCACAGGTGGCACCGGACTGGTGACACGCACTTCAGGGCTAGTGCGGGAAGCTGGCACAGGACGTACCGGACTGGGAAGGCGCACTGGAGGCCAGATGCGTGAAACTGGTGCAGATGGCACCAGACTGGTGTCACACTCTTCAAGCGCGCCTGTGCGGCAGCATTCTCATCGCTACCATCTCTGTCCGGAATCTTTCATCAAATTCCTCCTCCGACTCCCAAACAGGCTCTGGCACTCTCCGCTGCTCGAACGCCAGCTCCATGTGCCTCCCCCCCCAAAATAAATCTTGGGGTTTCTGTGGCCGTGGTCCCCGGCATCATCGCTGTCCTTCCCTGCTCCTTGGCAACTCCCGTCAAGGAAGGGTCTCGTGTCCTCTCACGTCCTCCCAAGTCCAAAACTTCCTTACCTCATTTTCACGCTGCTTGGTCCTTTGTTGGTGGGGTATTCTGTCACGTTCTTGGAAATGAACGGATCAAGGCGCAGCATGAATTGAGTTCCACATCTTTTTAATACAAAGTGAAACTAGAAACAAAACTTACAAAGAACGTGAAGTCGTAGTGCCCACACACTAACACAAACAATATCCCACAAATGCAGGTGGGGAAAAAACCTACCTAAATATGATCCCCAATTAGAGGCAACGATTACCAGCTGCCTCTAATTGGGAACTACACAAACCACCAACCATGAAATCTAAAAACTAGATAACCCCCCCAGTTACAATCAGTAGAATTGAAAATGCGATAGAAACCCATTTAACTTATATTTTTTATTCGGTACAGAATTTAACTGCAAAAGTTATTTTATGTGCACTACATCATCACGCACAGCCTTTTATCCGCAACAAGTCAATTTGATGGAAACGTATGCTGATTTTTTTTTTTTTACTATTTGCATGAAAATCTGTTGCCAATTGGATGGAAACCTAGTTACTGACTGGAATGGATGTATTTTGGGTGTGTCCTTGCTGCGTGGTATTCTTGATTCCTTGTCCAACTGTACAGGGTGTGATGGATTAAAGGAAATTTATTCATACTCCCATCTCTTGCCTGCAGGTATGATGCTTCTGTGCTTCAGTCTTACTTTAGTGAGCTGATGTAGTTTCCCCCATCCTTCTGTGTAAAGGTGTGATCGAGTAAAGCAAATGTATTCATATGAACTCCCCTCTTGTCTACAGGTATGCTGCTTCTGTAGATGATATTCTGGAGGAAGAGGAGCACTATGCTGATCAGCTGAAGGAGTACCTGTTCTATACGGAGGCACTAAGGTACAGTACACCTACTGAACACCAGGACTGCTGCTGTAGGCCAAGTAAATATCACTTTATAAACCCTATTGTCAACCAAGATACAGAAAGATCATTATGCCAAATCACTAGTCATTGTGTTCTGGGTTGTGCTTGTTATGGAGGTAGCTTCACATCCTCACGTCAACTTGCCAAAGACCTGTGTGGACCACTGTTGACTTTTGCCAATGGCATACTGAATTCCAACTCACTGAGCCCCCTCATTGAATCTATTGAACAGCCCTCATGACACTGTGTATGGTGCATAATGATCATACATCTACATAGTACAGTAGCAACCACGATGAGCAGCTAGGCATCAGTACGTACATCCAGTAGCAACCATGATGATCAGCAAAGGCCTCTGTTTCTGCAGGGCAGTGTGCAGGAAGCATGAGTTGACACAGTTTGAACTGGAGATGGCTGCACAGGACTTAACCTCTAAGAAACAGCAGAAGGAGGAGCTGGTCACAGGGGTGAGTCATCACACACAAGGTTGAATCCATCGCCACAGCTAGGAAGAACCAGGTTGCATGCCAAATGGCTCCCTATATAGTGCACTACTTTCAACGAGGGCCTGTAGGGCCCTGAACTGCACTGTTGATTAAGGGCTTGTAAGTAAGCATTTCACGGTAAAGTCTACACTTGTATTCGGCGCATGTGGCAAATAAAGTTTGATTTGATTTAGGGGCATAGGGTGCCATTTTGGACATAGCCTCAGTTTCTAAAGAGACACATGGAGCTCCTCAGCAAATAATATGAGGCAATAGATTGCAAGCGCATAAATAAAATCAATTTAGTCAAAAGTTGCTGTGAAGCTTATCCAAACCTTAAAGAATGACCAGGTGGAATGTTGAGCTTTCCTTCCCTGTGTTCAGACTGTGCGGACGTTCTCACTGAAGGGGATGACCAGTAAGCTGTTTGGCCAGGAGACTGCAGAGCAGAGGGAGGCTAAGTTGCAAGTGTTAGAACAGCAGATAGAGGAGGGAGAGGAGGCTGTGAAAGAGAAGAACACCGAGAGCGAGTGAGAAACCAAAAAATGTTCTGTCTCTCACCCTCTGTCTCTCTCGCTCTCTCTATGGCTCCTTTGATTGTCCAACATGTTATAATTTAATAACTTTATTTGCTGCTTTAATCAGCTGCTTTGGAGGTTGACCAGCTGACCATTTTTAATTTGAATTTTAAGGATCTGAGAAGGTTATAAAGCAAGTCTTTCTCTCTCCGCAGTGAGTTTGTGAAGACTGCCTGGGTAGACATTGAGCGCTTTAAAGACCAAAAGAACCGGGACCTGAAGGAGGCCCTGATTAGCTATGCAATCATGCAGATCAGCAGGTGTAAAAAGGTGACACGTCCCCACAGATACTTAAAATGTATTGAGTATTCTGCCTGTACATTTTTATATTTTGTGTTCTTTTATCTATACCAAATATATCGTAAAAATACTGTATTACTGTGCTGCATAATACAACTTCCTCTGTTTTGCCCTTTTTCTTTCTCTGTCTCTCTCGCTCAATTTTAATTCAAAGGGCTTTATTGGCTTGGGAAACATATGTTTACATTGCCAAAGCAAGTGAAATGGATAATAAACAAAAGTGAAACATTCTCGCTCTCTCTCTCAGGGAATACAAGTGTGGACCAACGCAAAGGAGTGTTTCAACAAGATGTGATCTTCATTCCCTAAATAGTGTGCTACTTTTGACCAGAGCCCTGTGGGGTCTGTTCACTATATAGGGAATAGTGTGCTTTTTGGGACAGATTCCTGGACACAGTCCCTATGATCCTTATGGCAACATACTGAGAGGTGTTTTGATCGTGTATGCTCAAGAAGAAATACATTTTTATTATTTTTCTATATCTTTATCATGTCCGATTGCTAGCTGCCTTGATTTGATCGACTTGCAATTGTAGTTATTTCTCAGTGACTGTCTGACAAATGTGTTTTCTCATACAAATGTATTTTCGCTGAAAGGCTGATTTAAGGTAATTCGCCAAGCACTTATATTATTTTTTTTTATGAGAAGCCAAGAAATGTGGACTGAATCCAATTTTCCTATGCTGCCTTTTACACAATGTTCAAAATCACGTCATAAGATTAGGCTTGCAATTTTTCTATGAATTCCTTGGTTTTCCCAAAATCCAGGCTGGAGGATTCCAGGAATCAGGAGGGAACAAGCAGGAAATCCGGAATCCTCAAACCAGGATTAATGGAAAACCAGAGAATTTATTGACAGTTCCAAGAATTTTGCAACCCTACATAAGATTACAACTATTATTTAGATTTTTTTGTTATTGAACCTTTAACCATGCATGTCAATTAACAACAAATTATTATTTACAATGGAGGCAGGAGGCAATTAGACAAGTTCTATAAGAATGTGCTTGCCGTTTATTTTTCATGCATAATTCACTTATTGTGCTTTTGTCAATTTTATACTTGTGGTTGGTATATTGACCTTTGTCTTTTCTACTCTCTCAGTGCATTGTCCCAGTATACTAAAATAAGGTGTTCAACCTTTTCAGATGTTTTTGTACAACATTAAGAATGTAACCCTCCTATTTAAATGGCTTACTGTACTTTGCCATTCAAAACATACTCAGGCACTTGGCCTTAAGTAACCACTATGATGAATGGCAGGCTTGTCATTTCTGAAGAGTGGGTGGGTCAGTGTTTTGATAAATCTAGCCAAAGGAACAGGAAGGTCACACAGGAAAGACAGGATGTGATAATTTACTTATGGTAGTGTTGTGCGTGTACTGGGGATGCAGCCCAAATGACTACCTATGCTCTATATAGTGCATTACTTTTGACCAGAGCACTATGGGCCCTGGTCTAAATTAGTGCACTAAATAGGAAAGGGTGCAATTTGGGACACAACCCCTGGCCTCTTGCATCTCTGTTCACTCTAAGGGCTAGGGGAGGAGGTGCAATGTTAATCGTGAATTTGGGATGAGATCAGAGCGCGCTGGCAGGAAATTGCACTGTTTATGCGGTTGTAAGGTTGTAATCATTGTGCCAAAAATACACTAATAAATAGGAAGAATTCTAGTTTACGGTCTCTTAAAATCATGTGTGTTGTTTAAATATTTATATAGATTCAGTTAACTACTGTAACCCTTATTACTTTTACTACAAGGTAGAAGCACACAGCTGCGCTTATAGCAGGACACTATGCGCATTTGTTGATGCTGTATTTCCTGCTGTGAGGAGTGCTTTTAAATTGCAGTCCAACGATGATTTAGTCTGCATTTACACAGGCAGCCCAATTCTGATATTTTTTTCACTAGTTTGTCTTTTGACCAATCAGATCAACTCTGAAAAACTTCTGATGTGAAAAGTTCTGGTGTTATTGGTCAAAAGACCAATCATAATTGGGCTGCTTGTGTTTACGCAGCCTAACTGACCTCAGGTTTTTCCCCTGACTTTGCCACCCACCTCTCTCATACACAGCATTAATTAAGCAATAAGGCATGAGAACCCAGGAATTGACTCCCAAAGGGCTGTTCGAGGTGAAGCCAAGGGCCAATAAAAAGCCTTTTGGAGGGTGTTATCTACGATTTGCTTTTATAAAATGGTTGCCAACATGTAAAAAAATATTAATATCATTGTTTTAATTTGTAAATCATCTTTATTTCATCCTTCCACCAGACCATATAGTCCGGGCAAAAGCCAGTCATTAGGACGGAGGTTCTATAGTTGCTAGCCAAACATCCCCTTACAAGATTGCAGTTTTGAAACTGCATTAAAAGTGTAGTAACTGCAGTCGACTGGTATTTTGGACGCTGTAATTGCAGAATAACTGCAGTTATACTTCAATCTAATTGCAGTTACACTACAAAATTACTACAGTAAAAAAACATATTTTGGATACAGTACATATTGAAGTTAAACTGCACTCTTAACTGTAGTTATACTGCACCTGACTGCAATCTTTTTTTGTAATGGTCCTACCCCAGTGTTTTCCAAGCTCAGTCCTTGGGACCAAGTGGCGCACATTTTGTTATTTGCCCTAACAATACACAGCTGATTCAAAGCTTGATGATTAGTTGATTATTTGAATCAGCTGTGTAGTGCTAGTGCAAAAAACTAAATGTGCACCCCTTGGTATCCTGAGGACCGAGTTTTCTATTTTCAATGGTTGCTATCAGTGGCGATTTTAGCATGTAAATCTTGGTGGGGCAAACTGTAAAAAAAAAAAAAAAAAAAAAAAAGAAGATTGATGCATGCCAGCAAAGCCACAACACAACACTAAACAATACATTAATTGCACCATAACAGTGACAAACGGTGCCCACAAACGGTTAGGGCCTACATAAAGTTCTCCCCACAGCAGAGCTTTCTTTTCAGCACCATGGAGTGAATCCTTACCACCTCTTCACCTGGCTAGAGCCTTGTCTGGCAGCAAAACAGTTCATTTAACCTCATTTACTGACTTTTTAAAAAACATAGCTGATATGGCTGACTTGCTTAAACAAATGTGGTTTCTACTGACAATTGAGATGTACAAACTATGGCATAAGTGAACGATGTGCAGATAAGAGGCAATACGTCATTTTGATTAAGATATTAATGAGCAAGCTTAGACAGGCATAGTCCATATAACTATTTGTTCAGCTCTTTTGAAATGTACAGTGACAGAATTCAGAACACAGTATTCTCCCTGTACACCAAGTCAGAACCGTAAGATAAATAAAGGGGGCATATAAGCAGACAATGAAAGCTCTTACAATATTCGATGATGACATTTCGCTAAAACAGGCTATAGGCTACATGTGCACCTCCAAGTCAGAACAGTATGCTAAATTATGAGGGAAAGGGACCAAATTATTAGGGTGAGGCACATGGGCTACTAACAGCTTACTACACAACATATATTACTTAGCTACAGTATACATATCTCCCTGGCATATTACATAATTTATGCAGCAGCATATAACACATTTTTGGACTCACCGTTGTGCTTTGCTCCCTTGAACAGGAAGGTGGTTCAGTGATCCTTCTTGTGGGCAAATTTTGTCAAGAACTTTATCATCAAAGTCTGTCATTCTCTGGATCTAAGGTGCTTTCAAGACAACTAGGAACTCTGAAAAAAAAAACTGATTGAATCATGACGTCAGTTATCTTCAGGTCAGAGCTCTAGAAAGAGGAAATTCCGAGTTGGATGACCGTTCAAAACTTTTTTCCCCAGTCGGAGCTAGTTTTATTCAGAGTTCCCAGTAGTCTTGAACTCACTGAAGTATGACATTTCCCAGTGCCGAGTTTCAGTTGTTTTGAATGCGGCAGAAGTCATGCTGGATTGACAGCATGGCCAATGTATTCAACCTTTTCAGGCCATGTTGTAGCGTGTGGATGTTTATCCTTTAAAGCTTGGAAAAGAGACCCTTAAACCCAGTCTTGGACCACATATCCTCTCCACCGAATAGCAGGCAGGGGAAGCAAAATAGTGATTGCTTTGCAACACTTGCAGTTAGCCACTAATTCCTTCCAAACCACTCATTGTGGAATTTGCAATTTTCTACTTGTTATGTAATGTTCATGTCCAATGACCAATGATCACCGATACGTTTTATATATAATTTGACAAGGATTGAAAAGCTTTTGCCAGTAGATTGTCAATGCGATTCATGATGACTGCTTGTCTATCTTGCTAGCTAAGATTTTCAAAGTATGATGTTGACGTCAGTCCAATTAAAGCTACGGTAGATATAACGTGATTTTAGCTTTGGCCAATGACATTGAGCCTTCTTGGATGGGCACTTATAATGGAAATCTATGGCAGAACTTTATAGTTCTCCCTGTAGATTTTGGGGTGAAATAGTGTCCCCATGAGTGATAGAACACTGAGCCAATCACAGCTCAACTAGAGAAGTTTACCAACCCCTACACTCTATTTTCCGCTGGCTGCCCCACCACCATTGACAGCACTGAGCTAGGCTGAAACATCTGCAATTTGGAGCTGACTATGTTTGTATGCGGCTTTATTAACTCAATAAAAACATTTTACAAACGGACATGTGACACGTATTAATGCTAAAATAACTTGCAAGACAGAAAATAGAATTTTAATGTCTGCCCCACCTGCCCTGAACGTGGCCGCTGGTTGCTTTGTAGCTATGCATGAGCTAGTACTCCATTGTTTCCACTAGCTTCTAAAGCCACTAAGTCAGAATTGGCTGCACAATTAGCTTTTTGGTCTTAATTTAGGGTTAGGCATAAGGTTAGCAGTGTGGTTAAGGTTAGGTGTAAAATCCAATTTTAAGAAGATAAATTGTAGAAATGGGCAGAGTTTATGACTGTGGCTATAGAAGCTAAGAGCCTTCTACATTGCTAGCTAGCACACTAAAGTTAACACACAATCACATCAAGCAGCGGAAATTACAGCAAACTATGTGCATTTTCGTTTGTTTCACCTTTGTTTCTTTCTATTGTAAGTTCTTTGAAATTATCCATTATAATGATCCTGATAAATTAATTAACATGGCTCAGAAGCTGTCAGTCTTGTCACATTTATTCTCTATGCATGACATTGTGGAGTTCGCAAAAAAACTGCACAGGTCAGAGGCAAACAAGGTTTAGACAAACCCCAACTATTTAAACCAAATGCTAGCCTAGTAGCATGGGGAAATATTGTTTAGATACTTTTTTCCAGGGGAGAAGTAAGTTTCTGAATTGGCTGTGAGACAGTGGATGCGCATTGTGAATTCAAATGGAACTGTTAATAGGGATGGTGGTGAATAACTAAATCCTCACTATTAACCAATCAGCATCCAGGAACCAAACAACCCGTTTTATAATAGGCCAGGGGTGTATTCATTCCGCCGATTCTGTTGCAAAACGCTTCTTAAAGGAAGCAAACGGAGCGAATCAGGGAGGGACATACCTGAATTTGTCCAATAGAAACCCTCGTTTTAGTTGCAACTGTTAGCCAGAATGAATACAGCCCAGCTCTCGTCCTCCTGACCTAGTGAGAGACAACTCTGTAAACTTTGACACGATTAAGATTTGGGCAAGATTTTGACAGAATGGTACACGCGCACTGCTGTACTGTGCTCCTTATAGTATTCCTTGCGCTACAGCAAGCTGCTGGATTTTGGCTCTTCGATGTCTTTCCATCAAGTTTCAAAACTCAAAACAAAGTGCCAAACAATAGCACTCCGCCGGTTCTTATAGGTGAGCAGATTTATATTTCTTGATTAGTTTGCTGTGTTAGGCCTATTTATTACAACATGTTATATCTCATGGAATTCAATGTATGTTTTATATGATTGTAATAGGCTATCCATTTGCTTTCTTGTATACTGAAAGTCCAAAATGTATTTCACAAGACAGGTCGATTCTCTATCTAGAAGTAGAAGCAAGTTCCAGGCAGTTTTCTCTGGTTTCCACGAGGATTGTAGGTCCTTGAACTCAGTAATAGATGTTGGTGTGAATGTTAATTAAATCATATGGTCCTGGCTGGGTCAGAGATATACAGTGGTGAGAAAGTTTGTGAAACCTTTAGCATTTTTGGTATTTCTGCACAAATTTGACCAAAAATGTGATCAGATCTTCATGTAAGTTCTAGTAATAGATAGTGAACCTGGTTTAAACAACACAATAATTGTACTTTTTTCATTTATTTCTTGAGTAAATTGATCCCAACATTCAATCTCTTTGTCGGAAAAAGTATGTGAACCTCTAGATTAGTCATTACAATGAAGTGTATTAAAGTTGTTCAAAGTTTAGTACACAATATATCCAAAAGTATGTGGACACACCTTCAAATTAGTGGATACGGCTATTTCAGCCACAACCCGTTCCTGACATGCAATGTCCATAGACCAACATTGGCAGTAGAATGGCCTTATGGAGGCGCTCAGTGACTTTCAACGTGGCACCATTATAGGATGTCACTTTTCCAACAAGTCAGTAAGTAAAATTTCTGCCCTGCTAGAGCTGCCTGGTCAACTGTAAGTGCTACTATTGTGAAGTCTCAGCTGCGAGGCAACAATGTCTCAGCTGCGAAGTGGTAGGCCACACAAGCTCACAGAATAGGACCGGGGTTGAAACACTCACTAACGAGTTCCAAACTGCCTCTGGAAGCAATGTCAGCACAATAACTGTTTATTTTATTTTCATAACCATTGCATAATACATTCCTCACCTTTTCTGGGCATGATGGGTTCATATTTTCGAAGGAGCCATACAACAAATTGTCATCCGCATCACTCATTTAATTGGGCCTAGTAAATACACTGAACAAAAATATAAATATGATATGATGGTTGTTAAATAAATATTTGCACATTAAAGCGTTTACACTGACATTTCCTCACATAATTTAATTTACCGACACAAAAAGATCCCACCTTGTCTAGCATATTTTCTTTTGTCGACATTTGGAAAGTTAAACTAAAATGTTTGTTTCCATCAGGCAGTCATTACATTTTTTATCCGACATGTACTTTACTCGCTAAAAAAGGTTTGATGGAAACCTAGTTTGTGTCACCCTAAAAGGAGGACGTTTTTCAGCCGGAGTTATAATGCTCGTTTACACATGCAGTTTTATTTACCGGTCTGATTTTTGTACATGTGCAGACATTTCAGAAATGGTTCATGCAGATATTTAGTATGAAATTTACGCAATGTTTATATATGAGGCCCCTGGCTTCTAACATTTGACATCTTTTTTTTTTTTTTATCAGTGCCTGGGACTGCAGGAAACCAGCTTGAAGCCAAGATTGACAAGCCAAGCCGTGTGCATTGGATGTGCTACAAAAAGACAGATTACTTTTTCACACTTTGGATTGACTTGAATATGTTCATGCCAATTGGAATTAACTGTTGGATTGATAATATAAGGTGAGGGGGAGAATGAATATGATCATAATAATTCTGTTTAGATCTTATGATTAATTCAATCATTTTAACTCTACACTTAGGGAGCATTTCCTAATGGTTCATTGTTGTATCAATAAATAATGCACTGTAATAGAAGAGCAAAGCATATACAACCACAACTCTATTTTCACTAGTTAGATTTTTTTTTAATAAAAAAATGTATCCACTTTTTCAAACACAACCCAACCAAGCCACACTGCTTCTTAACACAGCGCGCATCCAACCCGGAAGCCAGCACCAATGTGTCGGAGGAAACACCGTACACCTAGCGACCTGGTCAGCGAGCACTGCGCCCGGGCCCGCCACAGGAGTCGCTAGTGCGCGATGAGACAAGGATATCCCTACCGGCCTAACCCGGAGGATGCTAGGCCAATGGACCTCCCATGGACCTCCCGGTCGCGGCCGGCTGCGACAGAGCCTGGCTCGAACCCAGAGTCACTGCGATGCAGTGCCTTAGACCACTGCGCCACCCGGGAGGCTACTAGTTTGATTTTGAGTCAAATCAAATCTTATTAGTCACATGCGCCGAATACAACAGGTGTAGTAGACCTTACAGTGGAATGCTTAACTACGAGCCCATAACCAACAAAGCAGTTTAAAAAAAATACAAATAAGAAATAAAAGTAACAAGTATTTAAAGAGCAGCAGTAAAATAACAATAGCGAGACTATATACAGGGGGTACTGGTACAGAGTCAATGTGCAGGGGCACTGGTTAGTTAAGGTAATATGTACATGTAGGTAGAGTTATTAAAGTGACTATACATAGATGATAACAACAGAGAGTAGGAGCGGTGTAAAAAGGGGTGGGGGGCAATGCAAATAGTCTGGGTAGCTGTTTGATTAGGTGTTCATGAGTCTTATGGCTTGGGGGTAGAAGCTGTTTAGAAGCCTCTTGGACCTAGACTTGGCGCTCCGGTACCGCTTGCCGTGCGGTAGCAGAGAGAACAGTCTATGATTAGGGTGGCTGGAGTCTTCAACCATTTTTAGGTTCTTCCTCTGACACCACCTGGTATAGAGGTCCTGGATGGCAGGAAGCTTGGCCCCAGATATGGCAATGCGAACGGCCCAGTACCTCTGTTGTGCCTTGCGGTCAGGGGCCGAGCAGTTGCCATACCAGGCAGTGATGCAACCAGTCAGAATGCGCTCGATGGTGCAGCTGTAGAACCATTTGAGGATCTGAGGACCCATGCCAAATCTTTTCAGTCTCCTGAGGGGGAATAGGTTTTGCCGTGCCTTTTTCGACTGTCTTGGTGTGCTTGGACCATGTTAGTTTGTTGGTGATGAGTGCACCAAGGAACTTGAAGCTCTCAACTAGCTCCACTGCAGCCCCGTCGAAGAGAATGGGGGCGTGCTCGATCCTCTTTTTCCTGTAGTCCACAATCATCTCCTTTGTCTTGATCATGTTGAGGTTGTTGTCCTGGCACCACACGGCCAGGTCTCTAACCTCCTCCCTATAGGCTGTCTCGTCTTTGTCGGTGATCAGGCCTACCATTGTTTTCATCGACAAACTTAATGATGGTGTTGGAGTCGTGCCTGGCCATGCAGTCATGAGTGAACCGGGCAAACAGGAGGGGACTAAGCACGCACCCCTGAGAGAACCCTGTGTTGAGGATCAGCGTGGCAGACGTGTTGTTACCTACCCTTACCACTTAGGGGCGGCCTGTCAGTAAGTCCAAGATCCAGTTGCAGAGGAAGGTTTGTGTCACACGAATCTATCTTAGTCCTGTATTTACGCTATGCCTGTTTGGTGGTTCGTCGGAAGGCATAATGGGATTTCTTTAAAGCTTCCGGGTTAGAGTCCCGCTCCTTGAAAGCGGCAGCTCTAGCCTTTAGCTCAGTGTGGATGTTGCCTGTAATCCATGGCTTCTGGTTGGGGTATGTACGTACAGTCACTGTGGGGACGACGTCATCAATGCACTTATTGATGAAGTGCCATCAGTCATTGGCTTCATCAATGCCATCGGAGGAATCCCTGAACATGTTCCAGTCCGTGCTAGCAAAACAGTCCTGTAGCTTAGCATCTGCTTCATCTGACCACTTCTTTATTGATCTAGTCACTGGTGCTTCCTGCTTTCATTTTTGCTTGTAAGCAGGAATCAGGAGGATGGAATAATGGTCAGATTTGCCAAATGGAGGGCGAGCTTTGTATGTGTCTCTGTGTGTGGAGTAAAGGTGGTCCAGAGTTTTTTTTCCTCTGGTTGCACATTTAACATTAACAAATTTGGTAAAACAGATTTAAGTTTCCCTGCATTAAAGTCCCCGGCTACTAGGAGCGCCGCCTCTGGGTGAGCGTTTTCTTGTTTGCTTATGGCGGAATACAGCTCATTCAATGCTGTCTTAGTGCCAGCCTCTGACTGTGGTGGTATGTAAACAGCTGCGGAAAATACAGATGAAAACACTCTAGGTAGATAGTGTGGTCTACAGCTTATCATGAGATACTCTCAAAACCTCAAGACTTCCTTAGATATTGTGCACCAGCTGTTATTTACAAAAATACATAGTCCGCCGCCCCTTGTCTTACCAGACACAGCTGTTCTATCCTGCCGGTGCAGAGTATAACCAACCAGCTGTATGTTGATAGTGCGTCGTTCAGCCATGACTCCGTGAAGCATAAGATATTACAGTTTTGAATGTCCCTTTCGTAGTTTAATCTTCCGCGTAGGTCATCTATTTTATTGTCCAAAGGTTGCACATTTGCTAGCAGAATGGAAGTAAGTGGGAGTTTATTCGATCGCCTACAAATTCTCAGAAGGCAGCCTGCCCTCCAGCCCCTTTTTCTCCGCCTCCTCTTCATGCAAATCACGGGGATCTGGGCCTGTTCCCGAGAAAGCAGTATATCGTTGGCGTCGGCCTCCTCAGACTCGTTAAAGGAAAAAAAGGATTCTGACAGACCTTGGTGAGTAATCGCAGTTCTGATGTCCAGAAGTTATTTTCGGTCATAAGAGGCGGTAGTGGCAGCGTTATGTACAAAATAAGTAAAAAAATAAGTTACAAACAACGCAAATAAACGAACAAAAAAACACAATCGGTTGGTGGCACGTAAAACGTCTCCCTTCTCCGGCACCATCTTTCTTCACTGTCCTCAGCATTTTAGTGGTTGGGTTCATTTCCTTATGCATTATGTACCTACTGCATATTTCTTGCTACAGAATTGTATACAATAGGACAACTCGCAAGTCATCCAATTCTGCAGGGGTGTCTGTGAGAGTGCCTGGTTTTGGACAGACATATACTGTTGAGTTCTTGGACAACAACAAGCTGTCAGGTGAGAACAACCATAATGAGGCCATCTTTTCCTATGTTTTCTTTTTGATTATGATTTCATTGAATGAAATGTCTCCTTTTCCAGGTTATTTTAATAATATGGTTACACATTTGGTCAACATGGGATATGTCCGCAATGAGGCTGTCCGAGCAGCACCATATGACTTCAGAGTAGCTCCGAGTAAGTGTCATCATGGACACACACACACACCATCCAACTGACAATCACTTTTCTGTACGGAAGTGCAACTCATTCATTGTTTATACACACATGCTTACACATAATGTGACTGTTCCTATTTGTCTCACCTTATCAGATGAGCAGGAGGAATACTTTGCACGACTGAAGAAGCTGATTGAGGATATGTACGAGCGAGATCAACAACCACTTTACATCCTGGGCCATAGCATGGGAAGCAATTATGTCCTCTACTTCTTATATCAGCAGACCCAGGCTTGGAAAGAGGAATACATCAAAGGCTTCATTTCACTTGGAGCACCCTGGGGTGGGGCTGTCAAGACCCTTCGAGTACTAGCATCAGGTACTGTGTCACAATTTGGTGGACAGATTGAACAACCTCACCCATAGTAGAAACATAATATACTTGAGAGAACCTCATAACCGGGTTGAAGTAGATTACATTGACCGTAATCACCTCATGTTGCAAAATCGTTTTACTTGCAGGGTGAAATAATTTATTTATTTCCCGGTACAGGACTTCCTATATGTGCACACACTTGCACCAAAAACATTTATGGGCCTAATCATAGAATTACATATAGAATCTCTTTGGCCCTAGTGGTAAAGATTTGTAATTTAACTTTTAAAATGTATTACTGGACCTTTTTATTGTGGCATAAACACAACCAGTTATGTTTTTATCTGATTGTTTGACAATCACTTAAGGGCTCCTTTACTAGGTTACCTGCACACGTTCATCCACTCGCAACATATATCCAGCCTCCAAACATTGGTGAATGGAAAGAGACATCTGTTACACCAAAAATCTGTTGCCCCCACTATTTATTTTGCCAGGAAGCCATACTGGACCGCCTTGCCCATGTCTTAATTTTCTTGAGAGGGTGGTAGGTCAGTTTTGTCTGGATTACATTGGCGAGTCACACATTGTCTGGAGATTACCAAGAGAAAATTATTGATATTGAATGATAACAATTGTCTCCGCAGGTGAAAATCTTGGCATCCCACTGGTGTCCAACATCAAGATCCGGGAGCAGCAGCGGATGACCACCACAAACCCCTGGATGCTTCCATTTGAAGAGGCCTGGCCTGCAGACCACGTCTTCATCTCCACGCCATCATTCAACTATACCCGACAGGACTACCAGCGCTTCTTTAAAGACATTGACTTTGAAGATGGCTGGTTCATGTGGGAAGACACCAGAAACTTGACAGCTGGTCTGCCCCCTCCTGGTGTTGAGATGTACTGCTTCTATGGTGTGGGGCTGCTCACACCGGTTACCTATATTTATGACGACCAGTTCCCAAATGCAGACCCCATAGACTATGTGTATGCTGATGGGGATGATACAGTGGACAGTCTTAGCCTTGGTCTTTGTAAACGCTGGAGAGGGAAGCAAGCACAGCCTGTCCATGTCAAGGAATTCAGGTCTATGCCCCACATGGAAATAGTATTAAATAGGAAGGTGATCAATGTGGTCCAGAGTATTCTGGAGGGAAGATATCGTGAAGAGGATTCTACATTGATGAACTGATGAACGTCCCATTGATTCCACACTCATGCAAGATCAGGCCCAGCTGGACCAGCCTCCCAAATCTATACTGTAAGCTTTTGGGGAGAAGATTATTCACCCTCACAATATACATACTATTACTGATGCCAGTAGGCTAGCTACGGAGGTGGACTTATACACAATGTACA
Organism: Salvelinus alpinus; assembly: GCF_045679555.1. Taxonomy (NCBI): domain Eukaryota; kingdom Metazoa; phylum Chordata; class Actinopteri; order Salmoniformes; family Salmonidae; genus Salvelinus; species Salvelinus alpinus. Next base: position 28,592,251 of record NC_092105.1, read on the forward strand.
AACCATTAGGAACACCTGCTCTTTCCATGACAGACTGACCAGGTGAATCCAGGTGAACACTATGATCTCTTATTGATGTTACTTCCAACTTCAATCAGTGTAGATGAAGGGGAGGATACTGGTTATAGAATGATTTTTAAGCCTTGAGACAATTACCACCCCATAATATTATTTATGCCTCTACCAGATGGAAACTAAAAGTGTAATGGCACTTACAAATGTAGATCCTTCAAACACCCTCAAACAGGGAAACGGATCCCAATCAAAGGTGTTATCATGTGCTCCACTAAGGCAGTTATTTGTGTTATAACTTTTCCTTGTGGTAAAAATTGTGGGTAAAACAAAGCGCAAATTAAAAGTAAGAATCATGGAGCATCGTAGCACCATTAGGTGCAAAAACTAGACGTACCCAGTTGTGGCCCACTTTTTGGAAGCAAACCACTATTTCGTCCCTTCGTGAAATCGCCATCGAACATGTCACCCTCCCTAGGAGAGGGGGTGACCTCGACAATTTATTGTTAAAACGAGAGGCCGCCTGGATCTTTAATTTAAAGACGCCCTCTCTCTTGCTCCCTTCGGTGTCAATGTAGACTTTGATCTGAAGCCATTCTTGTGATTGTGATTTTCCTATACATTGTAAATGTTTATGGGCCTATGTAGCCAAATTGTACCTATGACTGTATGCTACCCATCCATGCTTTTTATATGTTCTATTTATATCTGTAAATCAACCAATGAAATCAAGCCACACCCAGCCATGATTAAACACCTGTGTGTCCTTTGAAACTCTCTAAACTAGTGAACCGCAGTGTTTGTCATTATACCCTGATGAAGATGGCTTGTCTGTCGAAACGTTGGTTATTAAAGTATTGCATCTGAGCTCCTAGACTTTGCGGCTCTCCTGTTCTTTTTCGAAGGTTCACCTTCCAACAGGACAACGACCCTAAGCACACAGCCAAGATAACGCAGGAGTGGCTTCTGGACATGTCTCTGAATGTCGTTGTGGCCCAGCCACAGCCCGGACTTGAACATCTCTGGAGAGACCTGAAAATAGCTGTACAGCGACGCTCCCTATCCAACCAGACAGAGCTTGAGAGGATCCTCAGAGAAGAATGGGAGAAACTCCCAAATACCGGTGTGCCAAGCTTGTAGCGTCATACGCAAGAAGACTCAAGGCTGTAATTGCTGCCAAAGGTGCTTCAACAAAGTACTGAATAAAGCGTCTAAATACTTATGTAAATGTGATATTTCCATTTTAAATTTTTAATAAATTCTAAACCTGTTTTTGCTTTGTCAGTATCAGTGGTATAAAGTACTTAAGTTAAAATACTTTCAAGTACTAATGTTTTTTGGGGTATCTGTACTTTCTATATTTTTGACAACTTTTACTAAAGAAAAGATTGTACTTTTTACTCCATACATTTTCCCTGACACCCAAAAGTACTCGTTACATTTTGAATGCTTAGCAGGATAGGAAAATGGTCCAATTCACACATTTATCAAGAGAACATCCCTGGTCATACCTACTGCCTCTGAAATGCTTCGTTTGTAAATTCTCTGAGTGTTTGAGTGTGCCCCTGGCTATCCGTAAATTAAAATAAACCAGAAAATCGTGCCATCTGGTTTGCTTAATATAAGGAATGTGAAAGGATTTATACTTGTACTTTAACTACTTAAGTATATTTGAGCAATTTAATTTACTTTTGATACTTAAGTATATTTAAAACCAAATACATTTAGACTTTTGACTTTCACTTTTACTTGAGTCATTTTCTATTACGGTATCTTTTACTTTTACTCAAGTATGACAGTTGTGTACTTTTTCCACCACTGGTCAGTATGGGGTTGTGTGTAGATTGATAAGGGGGGGAAACGATTTAATCCATTTAAGGATGAGGCTGTAACTTAACAAAATGTGGAAAAAGTCAATGGCCTGAATACTTTCTGAATGCACTGTATGTGCACTCATCCTAACAGGTATTGATATGTAATATGCATTTTGCCTCGTTTCATTATGTTTATCTTTTCCTCTCAGCGTGATAGGACATAAAAAATGTCTTTGAAGATGCGCTCTATTCATGTGCTTCTACTGAGCCATTTGACTTTATGTTCGTATACTTATCTTTTATTATTTCTTATTGTTGTTGCATTGTCGGGAAGGAACCTGCAAGTAAGCATTTCATTGGACAATGTATACCATGAGTATCCCGTTCATACGACTAATAAAACTTGAAACTTGTTCATCCATTCATGTCCATAACTGAGATGTATAATTTCCTTCTGTACACTTGTTCTCTGAGCTTACTGATGGACAAATCTGAATATTTTTTTATTTTTTATCGACCAAAGCATGTCTACAATGTGAGTTTCTGATATTGTACTATATTTAGTCTTTGGACACATGGGGTTACTGTTTATTACATGAATCTAGTTGTGTAAATACGTGTTCAATTGATCAGCTCTTAATAATTTTTGGTACAGAAATTTACTGGACATACAGTATATAGTGCCTTCAGAAAGTATTCATACTCCTTGATTTATTCCACATTTTGTGGAATACATTTTAAAGCCTGAATTCAAAATGGATTACATTTTTAAATTGCACCCATCTATACACTACCCCATAATGAAAGTGAAAACGTGTTTTTAGACATTTTATTCACACCCGAGTCAATACTTTGTAGAAGCACCTTTGGCTGTGATAACAGCTTTGAGTCGTCTTCGGTATGTCTGTATCAGCTTTGCACATCTGGATTTGGGGATTTTCTCCCATTCTTCCTTCCTCTCAAGCTCTTTTAAGTTGCATGGGGAACAGCAATCTTCAAGTCTTTCCACATATTTTCAATGGGATTCAAGTCTGGGCTTTGGCTGGGCCACTCAAGGACTTTCACATTATTGTTCTGAATTCATTCCAACATTGTTTTGACTGTATGATTGGGGTCATTGTCTTGTTGGAACGTAAATATTCACCCCCAGTCTAAGGTTGTTTGCACTCTGAAGCAGGTTCTTATCATGGATTTGCTTGTACTTGACTCCATGTATTGTTCCCTCTATCTTTACCAGTCTCCCAGTCCCTGCCACTGAAAAGCATCCCCATCGCCTGATGCTGCCACCACTATGCTCAAGGGTAGAGTTGGTGTTAGACGCGTGATGAGCTGTGCCGGGTTTTCTCCAGACATAGCGCTCTGTATTCAGGCCAAATAGTGAAAATAAATTCTCATCAAACCACAAATTATTTTGCCTTATGCTCTTTCATGTTCCTTTTGGCAAAGCCCAGGCGTGCTGTTGTGCCTTTTTCTCAGGAGTGGCTTCCGCCTGGCCACACCGATAAAGCCCATATTGGTGAAGTTCTACCATCTCAGATAAGGAACTCTGTAGTTCAGCTAGAGTGGTCATTGGGTTCTTGGTCACCTCCCTGACCAAGGTCCTTCTTGCCCAGTTACTCAGCTCTAGGCAGAGTCTGGGTAGTTACATATTTTTTCAATTTCTTTCAATGTGCTCTTGGAAACTTTCAACACTCTAGAAATTGTTTTAGGGAAAGGAAAGCGGATACCTAGTCAGTTGCACAACTGAATGTATTCACCCGAAATGTGTCTTCTGCTTTTCACCCAACCTTCTGAATCAGAGACGTGTGGGGGGCTGCCTTAATCGACGTCATCGGCACCGAGGGAGCAGTTGTTGTTGGAGGTTAACAGCCTTGCTCAAGGGCGGAATTGCAGATTTTTCCACATTGCCAGCTCAGGGATTTGAACCAGCGACCTTTTGGTTACTGGCCCAATGCTCTTGACCGCTAGGCTACCTGCCACCCAGGTGTATATACTATATACACTGAACAAAAATATAAACTCAACATGTAAAGTGTTGGTCCCATGTTTCATGAGCTGAAATAAAAGATCCCTGACATTTTTCATATGCACAAAAAGATTTTTTCTCTCCATTTTTTGGCACAAATTTGTTTACATCCCTGTTAGTGAGCATTTCTCATTTGCCAAGATAATCCATCCACCTGACAGGTGTGGCATATCAAGAAGCTGATTAAACGGCATGATCATTACACATGTGCACCTTGTGCTGGGGACTATAAATGGCCACTCTAAAATGTGCAGTTTATCACACAACACAATGCCACGGATGTCTCTAGTTTTGACGGAGTGTGCAATTGGCATGCTGACTGCAGGAATGTCAACCAGATCTATTGCCAGAGATCTGAATGTTCATTTCTCTACCAAAAGCCACCTTCAACGTTGTTTTAGAGAATTTGTCAGTACGTCCAACCGGCCTTACAACTGCAGACAACGTGTAACCACGCCAGCCCAGGGCCTCCACATCCGGCTTCTTCACCTGCGGGATAGACAGACCAGCCACCCGGACAGCTGATGAAACTGTGGATTTGCGCAACTGAAGAATTTCTGCACATACTGTCAGAAACTGACTCAGGAAAGCTCATCTGCGTGCTCGCCGTTTTCAACCGGGTCTTGACCTGACTGCAGTTTGGCATCATAACCGACTTCAGTGGGCAAATGCTCACCTTCGATGGCCACTGGCACACTGGAGAAGTTAATCTGTGAATCTGTGAAGATGGCAGACAGCATGTATGGCGTTGTAAGGGCGAGTGGTTTGCTAATGTCAACATTGTGAACAGAGTGACCCATGGTTGCAGTGAGGTTATGGTATGGGCAGGCATAAGCTATGGACAACAAACACAATTACATTTTATCTATGGAAATTTGAATGCACAGAGATACCGTGACAAGATCCAAAAGCCCATTGTCATGCCATTCATCCGCCGCCATCACCTCATGTTTCAACATGATAATGCATGACCCATGTCGCAAGGATCTGTACACAATTCCTGGAAGCTGAAAATGTCCCAGTTTTTCATGGCCTGCATATTCACTAGACATGTCCCACATTGAGGATGTTTGGGATGCTCTGGATCGACGTGTACGACAGCGTGTTCCAGTTCCTGCCAATATCCAACAACTTTGCACAGCCATTGAAGAGGAGTGAGACAACATTCCACAGGCCACAATAAACAGTATGATCAACTCTATGCATTGGAGCTGTATGAGGCAAATTGTGGTCACACCAGATACTGACTGGTTTTCTGATCCACTCCCATACCATTTCATAAGGTATCGGTGACCAAAAGATGAATATCTGTATTCCCAGTCATGTGAAATCCATAGATTATGTCCGAAAGAATTTATTTAAATTGACTGATTTCCTGATATGAACTGTAACTCAGTAAAATCTTTGCGTTTATCTTTTTGTTCCGTGTAGACAGGTGTTTTCCTTCGAAATCTTGTCCAAATTGGCCACAAGTGGATTCTAATAAAGTTGTAGCGACATCTCAAGGATGATCAAAGGAAATTGGATGCACCTGAGCTCAATTTGGGTGTCATAGCAAAGGGGTGCGAATACTTATGTAAATTAGATATTTCTGTATTTTTCAATATAATAAGCAAATCCAATGCAAGTCAATGGAGACTGGAGAGTGAGTAATTTTACAGCGTTTTCCAATTTTCCCAGATCTTAAACTGTTTCAGATCTAAATCATTTTTGGTATATAAATTGTCTGGACCAATATAAAAACAATATACACTGCTCAAAAAATAAAGGGAACACTTAAACAACACAATGTAACTCCAAGTCAATCACACTTCTGTGAAATCAAACTGTCCACTGTCGTGGAAAATCATTTCAAATACAACGCTTATCAGAACTTGTAAATTCAAACATGCTCTTTATTACAACTGTACAGCCAACTGGCATGTCCCCGCGGAACACACCCCGCGGAACACACCCTCAGAAGTCCAGTCCTTTATATTTATATCCACATAGTATTGTCCATCCCTTATGAAGTCATTCACCACCATCTGCTTTCAATTAGTTTATAATGGTGGCCGGACCCTCTGTCCCAGTGTGTCAACAGACCCCATGCCCCTTCCCTTCACCACCAAATCAATGCACTCTTTGTTCTAGTCTCCCCTATCCCTAGTGTGTGCAATTGCCTTTAAGCGCCTCTCTGTCTGACATGTATGTTTGTAATAGAATGGTCAGACCATATGTCTAGTGTCCAATTGCCTTTAAGCGCCTCTCTGTCTGACATGTATGTTTGTAATAGAATGGTCAGACCATATGTCTAGTGTCCAATTGCCTTTAAGCGCCTCTCTGGTATGTGTGCCTCCAGTGGAATGTGCAGACCACAAGTCCAGTGTGTCCAACTGTTTCAAGTGCCCATGTGTCTGATCAGTCCGTCAGCACAATGGAGAAAACAAGAGGGCCAGAACGTCCCCTAGTATATCTCCATTACCACAGTCTCATGATCAACGTGAACATGTGGCTCGCTACTTTAATGTTCAGCTGTCTTATGTTACTACTACAATCCCCCCTCTGGGGCTATTAAGCCACATAAATGATACAAATAAGACTATGGGATAGTAAATGAAAAGACCTATGATAAACAAGAAAATACAAAAAATAAAAACAAAGTGAAGCATATAAACCAACTAGACCAAACATCTCCAATATTCATAAGAGTAAAAGATCCAATCAGAAACATTAAAGAAAACCTAACTAGACCAAACATTTCAACAATATCCTCTCTTGCAGACACCTACCAACCTTTGTGAAATGATTAAAGACATGGTCCATAGACACTTGTAACCGGAATACCCTCTGTTACCTAACATGTGTTTGTAAAATGATCCTAATTTTAGAAGGCAAAACTAATTGAAAGGAAAAGAAAATATATATATGTTCATCGATATATATCAAAAAATTCAAAGAAACATACAAAGAACACAAAGCATCAGGCCAAATAAAAATGCTAAAACCCCATTATCTAGGAGCACAGTCCTCATCCTTACAAATAAGACAATCTCCTCTTTAACACTTGGCACAGAAAAAAGGTTCTGGGTGATGGTTATGACCATCCTCATGAATTTTTGTACACCACTTGCAATAGTGACGCAAATGACACTTTTTGTGGACATGTACAAGTAAACATATATCTGAACTGGGTAATTGAACATATACATGGAAATCATCCTTACGAAAATCGTGACACGCATGACCAACCCCCCAATCACTTCATAGAGACAGTTAGGGTTACCAAAGGGGCAGTCAAGAGGTCCTCCAACCGCATTGCAAGGCTTTCCATACTTATTGGTATAATTGCCTGGGCTTCCCGGTACAAAATTAATCACCACAGGAGAGTCATCTCTCATTACAGACATCTGTTTAACTGTTGTCTGAACCACAATTAACTTTACCAGGGTTATAACACAACAAACTACAATACCCAGAGTCAATAACCCTCCTTCCAACACGATGGCCATCCTAGCAAACATGGCTCCCCACTTTCCTAACGCTAGGACTAACCAATCCCATACAAGGGAGTCTAAACCAGTATTAGCCTTTACTTCTGCTCATAATCCTTTGAGTTTGCCCATAGCAATATTGGGAATAAAGGTGCAACAGTCATCCCCAAACATGACACAAACTCCACCCTTCTCCGCTAAGAGCCAATGGAGAGCCTGTCTATTTCGCCAAGTCATTTTACTGGTAGCCTGTACCTGTTCCCCCAACGCCGTTGGAGCCGAATCAGTATAGTTAATGAACATCTGTTGGTTATAATATATATAATTAATCCACTCTAAATTTTTTATTTGGTGTCATCCACAAAAACATAGATTCAAATCCTGATTTAACTTCATCTCTTGCCTTGAACTCTCGAGGTACACCTCTAGGCTGGCCAATTGCATCAAGGTATACCACAGGGTCTTCCTCATACTTCCTTTTAACTCTAGAATTAACATAGTCATCGTGGGGTGATTTAATAATGGTAACCTGTTGAATTGCTCTTACTAAGACACAAAGACCAATCCATTCATTAGGCAATACATTCAACAATTTGTTTTTTCCACACATCCAGAAATTATCCGCAATACCTCTGTCTTGATTCTTTAGCATAGTGAGAGACGGTGCAACCTGAGTTATGTGACCACACAACCCTTTTCTATTCATAATCAACCCTTTATCATTACTTTTACGAACTCCCACATTCTCTAACACCCAAATAGTATCACTTCTACTGTGGTGTTTCCTACATCAATTCCTTCGGTGTGGTGTCTGTAAAAACATTCATATTTTCCTTCAATCACGGTACCTCTGTCTAATTGAGGTACAGTTAATTCAGTCCTAATGTTATAGGCATCACAATCATTGTCTCCCAACATGGTCTTATTCAACATAGTTTTACCCCTAGTGCTTACCCAGAGCAATCCTATATTCTATGTCACACAAGGGAATAGAATACTTTCTATTGGTACAATGGTCCTTTTTCCAACTTACACAGTTTTTAAATGATGACAGTTCAGAAACTATTAAAAGATCAGACAAATGTGAATTTCTACACAAAATACAATTGTCCATTCTGTGTTTGTTTGCCATATACTTAGCCCATTTGTACCACTCGTTCTTCACTACTTCTTCTCGTGTGCTGTCCTTGAGTGGTTCTAATATATCTAATTCTGTCGCTTTTTCAATGTTCTTATCTTGAGGTAGATCATTAGAGTTTATCAGAAAGTTCCAAATGTCAGTAAAAAAACTCTCCTGACTCTGATGTCTCAGGTTGCTTTGTGGGTACAGTGATCTGCTTGGTAAGGGAGGTCGATGTCATCTTAGTGGTAGCTACTGTGGTCGTCACAGCAGCCGCCACCCTTGTTGTTGTCACAGGCTCTTCCTGTTCAGGTGCAGGGGTAGGATCAATCTTAATGACCATGGTGCTACTCCCTTCGGTCACTTTTGTTCTTGTTATTTCAACTATTAATTCTTCACCTTCAACTGGTTCAATCTGATTCATGATGAGCACCCTCTCGTCTTTTTCTTTGATTAATGTCAGGTCACATCCTTTCGGATCACAAACGACTTGTCCCTTTGTTTGGTGATGTGTCCATCCACAGAGTGCCATCTCCGGTAAGGGTTTGATCCTTATGATTGAGATAGACTTCAGTTCTCCAGCTTCTGTTATAAGTTGAGGTGGAACAGAGATTCAAACCTTGTCAGTCTTTTTGGATTGTTCGGCTGATTCCTTTCTACTCTTCCAGCTTCCACCATACATCTTGATTGTGCATTAGTCTGTTGTTTCTATACTAGCATTCACTGTTACTTCTGTTATGTCAATGTCATTATTCTTTTGTTGTTCTAACATCAATTGTCTGTAAAGGAGACCATTCAAAAGTTTGAAAGTCAATTGTGGGGAAATCCCCATTTTCTTCAGCTTGCAGGACTTTTCCTCCTCTTTCTTCACCTGAGGCTCCCTCCTCAGGCCGGACTTAACTTCCATCTGGAAGGTTTCAATTTTTAGGGAAAAGATGTTCTCATTCTGTGCCTTGTGAGGCCTCTCCTCCTCTTCTGGGTGCATTAGTCGGTGCACTTGTCGTATTTTGGCTTTCACGTGATTTGCTGTTTTCTTGGCTCCTCCCTGGCTCCCTCCTGGTGAATCAGCATCCTCTGTGTCCTCATCTCTATGTGGTTGTATCCTTCTTTCTGTTGGGACTCAGGTGCAGTGGTTCAGATGGTACCACCTCTAGCTTCCTTTCACTTGGACGGCCGTTCTTGTTGCTTTGTCCACCTCATAGGGTCCTTCTCTCCTCGGTTGATCCCACTTCCTCCGGAACACTCGAACGTAGACTAGATCTCCTGGTATCACTGTAAGAGGTCCTTCTGGTCCCCTTGGATCATCAGATGCGGAACCTCTCGTCCTGGTTCAGGTTTCTGCCTTCTTTCTGTGAGGCATTCATACTTAGAGACTTATGGCCTCTGTTCTATGATTGCACCATACATCCTCTTACTTCCATCACTCATCACACAACAAACTGACATTCCAGCTGAAGCTGGCGAACCCCTCTCCTTCTGTTTTCCTAAACATAAGACTTGGAAAACAACAGACAAAACATAACAGCATTGACAATGTTATGTGTTATGCATAAATATATTCATGCAAACTGAAATCTGAGACCATGACAATTCCCACTCTCTCTTTACCTGTCTATGCCTCCAGGATACTTTTCTGCTGGACTCCACAAAAATAAAAGCCCTAAAAAGCTTCCTCATGCTTCCACCCAGTCTTCCCCTTTCGGCCCCAGGTTCTGAGAGGTGTTCCCAAATCATGTCAATTTTTACTTAGTTTCCCATCTGCTCCATTTCAACTGATAATCATGTGCATAACCTACAATTAACATTATCTCTTCTTGAATTAATTCAACACTGTTTATGCTTTCATATCAATCCCTTTAACATGTTTGTTTAGAGTATAATATCCTATCATCTATTCTTTTTCACATGATGTATTAAAAAATGAAACAAGTAACCCCCAAACTCAACCCAGTATGTCTATAGTGGAATCTAGTCTCTCTCTCTCTCTCTCTGATTCCACGTCCTCTGTCATGGTGTTTTCAAGCTCACCCTTTATTCAGCTGGACCTCACTTCTCGTGAGACTTATGTACCCACCAAAGAGAAACATGAAGAACTTTACCACTGCAGTGTTGTAAGAAGTATACCACCAGCCTGGTGTATCTTGATGTACACTCAGTCTCCAGAATGCAGCCCAAGCCCTTCCATTTCTGGCTGTTTTTTTTCCTGAGAACATACACACTAACACATGGGTTATTCCCTGACAACAGACTTCCTTCTTATAGCAAGATCACTAAATCTTAATTTTTAATAACAGCCCTATGTAACCATTCTGCCTCAAATACCTGGCCTCCTGCCACAGAAATATTCATAATGATAGTCAAATGATTGTCCCTACAGCAACTGCTGTAAAATAACATATAATCATTCAAGCATCTTCCAGTTGGATTAATATCCAATCCTAACAAAACTAAGTCATAAGTTTCTTAAACTTTTGCTCTAATGTTCAAAATGCCACCACTTATTCTTTTTACCATATCTTTAGATATGTGAATTGTTCTATTTACTTTTGAATTGTCCCTATATTTTACACAGCCAGCTGTCTTTCCTTTTCTGTGAATTATCTCTATTTTTATACATAGTTTCTAGAAATAACACCCCTTCACTACCATTACCTTCTTTTATGAGTCCCCTAACCCATAACTGCCATTGTTTGATACATACTTAAAACATCCTTAAGTCAATTTATATATCATTTATATCAGTATCAGTCCCTCCTCAGGAACATATACACAACCTTATGTTCCTCAAAACAAAAATAAATTGACCAAACGAGAAAAAGAGAAAAAATAAAAATAAAAATTATAATAATTACACATTTGCAATAAATTACCACTATTTGTAATGTAATTAAACCTGGAGAAAACGTCCATCCGTGTCATTCTATGCCCATGTTATTATTGGTCTCTTTCTTCTTCATTCTTGGGTATCATCGCACAACAGACTACCTTTTTATTCAATCAAACAATACAATTTATCATTACAATTCCAATGACATTATAAAACAAAAGAAACAAAAAAACCTTTAATCAAATATTCTGGAAGTTTTGTCAACCTCCTTGTCCCTGGATTAGATTCCAGAGCGGCCCTAGGCCTATTAAATTTAAACAGTGCTATATCTAAATAACTAAACAGTTATATATATTTTTTTTTAATACATTTTCCAACCCAATATTCAGGATAACAATCCTTAGTGTTTACTTTAACTCAAATTTGACCTTATCAATTCAATACACATCATCCCTTTAATAAGTAACATTTATACTAAACACTTTTATTACCAGTATCATCTATTTTCCCAATAGCCCTTTTGTCTCAGTTTTTCTCGCATGAGTGGCCTGGTAATAAAAGTTCAATACCCCAATTCTTTTAATTCATAATTCACCCTGGCCCATATCATTTCAACATGTCTATTATTTGATACAGTTCACAGGTCATCAGACACAGTTGTCCCTCACTATTCAGTCGATTAGGGTGGGTATGAGCTCCACACCCACTTGTGGTGATATTCTCTCCCATGCCTTAAAGCATTCTGATGTCACCTTTTATGACAACTCCCTTATTCTACTGGTGACCTCTCAGATGAATTACAGATGATGTATTTATCAACAAAACCCTCACAGAAACCCACACTCCAATAAACCCTTTGGAGTAACTTACATCACTTTTTATATGCAGAATGAACAAAGCACACTTGTGTATTTACCCAAAGACCATAACCCCAAGGAACTGATAATTTTACCTATGAACACATGTTATATAAAAAAAAACAAAAATAAACCTATTCCGAATAACTTATTCAATTTAAGGGTACAACTCTTCATAATTTTCCCAGGGACATAATAGATTTTCAAAGTAATTATACATTTTGAATAGAGTCTTGTGTCTTTTAATCATTTAAAAATTAAATCCCACCTGTTCCAACAATTTCTAGTAAAAGGTGATCAGTCTTTCACAGGAAATTCTTAGGAATCAGGGCATTTTGACACCATTAAAATGTTTCCACTCCCCTTTCTTTAGGAACAACTTAAATACATTTTTCAAAAAATAATTCCATCATTCTGCATACCCAAATTGAAACTGAAGTGGAAAAAGCCCTTCCAATAAATCTACTAATGTATATTCATTCCCAGTACATGGTGCACTTACTAGTAAACCATAGCCAATAGCACACAGGGACTGGACTCACTTATCCAGAACTCCATTTATTAGCCTTATCCAGATATTTTTATTTTTAAAGCGTCTGACTTTAATTAACTGCTTTCCACAGTAATGCAGACTCCAATGATATTTTGACCAGAGAAGATTAAACCCTTTTTTTTCTGGAAAAGAAAGTATACATATCGTTAATTTCACAACGTCAGCTTTTAATCTGCAAATAGTTTTTATTCCATAAACATCTTAACATTTTTCAGAGAATGACGGTATAGAATGTCTAACAATTAAAATTCCATCTGTACTCTACTATATGTCAAGTCAAACGTGATCTAATACTTCTTCTTGACCACATATAAACTGTAATCTCTATGAACCACTCATTGTTCGCTCAGAGACAATACACCGCCAAGTAAAAATTCCATTCACACTAACCTCAAACCGATTAGTTGTTTGTTATTTTGACAAGGAAATAAACTCTCGTATATCGGCATTTCCTGCTACCACACTAAGTTCTAGTGTCACCTTACACTAATTTTCCCCATAACCCGCTATATCCATATTCAAAACAGGGAGCTATTTTCTTATTTGTTTTTAGATATTGTCAATAGTTCTACTAATCACCCGCACGTCTGCGAGGACGAGTGGAACCACATTTGTCTTTTATAGTAATGTATTTTCTGAAGATAGAATGTTACCGGGTAATGGCGTCCCCCATTATCCAGTTTTTTCATATTCAATCCGAAGTCGGTAGAACTAATGTGCGCGTCTTTCAGTGACTCCATGGCTTTTTAAAAACCCTCTATGCTAGGGAGAAACAATCATTTTTGTTTTCATGCCACTATTTATTCATTTATTTTTCCTAAATACTCCCATACACCTTTTATTTATTATTTTTCCGAGGTAGAGCTAATCTCCTTTCCAATTAATAATTCATTTGTCACATCACTTAATTTCTCTTATCAAAGCCTACTCTTTATAGTACAGACATTATTTCTGAATACTACAGAAGACTTAATGTCTTATTCTAGTACAGTACTTCAAATATCACTGTGTTTTTCCCTTTACGGATATCATTATTAATTCATTTTATCCGTTTGGTTTATTCTATTCTTATAGCTCTAATCAATTTTATGATTACATTTACATTACATTTAAGTCATTTAGCAGACTCTCTTATCCAGAGCGACTTACAAATTGGAAAGTTCATACATATTCATCCTGGTCCCCCCGTGGGAATTGAACACTCAACCCAGGCGTTGCAAGCACCATGCTCTACCAACTGAGCCACACAGGTCCACTGCCCGCTCCGTTAAGATCTCTATCTAACGTCTTACTTTTACCTTTATTTATTTATTTTGTCTATACTTTCTTATCTCTTCTCTATATTCTTATTGTTTGATCCTATGGTCAATTTACTAGTGAGTCAAGCCTCAGTATTTTTTATACCCCTCTCTGCCCTTCAGACTATTTTTTAGACCGTAGCTTCTGTAGACACAGAGTGTCTGACGGCCTGTTTTGTCCTCTTTCTTTGTTTCACCGTACGCGAATTCTTAATGTGTCCTGGATTCCACTATTTATCTTAACCAACTTAGATTCGTTTTAACGTTATAGTACAATTTCAGTTTATTGGCGATTCTGTTTTCTCTTTTGTTACCCACTTCCTATTCGTATTATACTATTCGGTTAACGCCTTTTTAAGTATTTTTATTTATTATTTGTTTTGACACCTTTTAGTTATTCTTACCGCGGTCTCTTACCATTTTATCACATCAGTGTTTTTATCCTTGCTTATAACTTATTTTACTTCGATGTTTCTTAACGTCTTTCCCTCTGCCTAATAGCAGTTAACGGCACCCATCATCAACTCTACTCTGTCACAGGAGAGCTGCGCGCTCCCTCTCCTGGACGTTCTGCCTACACACACACAACTTGTCTTTCCTTCCTAATGTTCTATTTTTACACAGATCCACTCATTTCTTACAACATTCTCATTCATCCTTTTTATTTTTCACCGGTTCATTCAATCCCTTTGTTTTTACCTCAAAACAACTTAGTCTGTCTTTATTGACTTAATTCACTTCCACCTACATAAGCCTAGACTGCTAAGATTTCTACAATATGACGAGACTACTGTCTAATCGGATCAGCTTGTCTTCATATCCTATTCACCCCCCCAATACTGATCTTTTCTTCTATTATTAGAGTAGTATTGTGGCGTGACCTACTGAATTACAAAACCCTGTTAGCTAGACAGAGCGGTTTTTTATTCGCAGGATTTCTTTTGCATTTGAACGCCGCACAATCGGGCTAACGTTCTTCCTGCCTTCTAAATATTCATCCGTTCAGTCCCCCGTTCTGGGGCGGTAACCATGAAATATTTATTTAACTACTAAATATTCACCAACAGACCCTTCTGCCGTGACGTGAATATCCCACCCAAGCGGACCTCTTCAAAAATGTTCCTTTTTTAAAGAGCGGTATCGTGGCTTCCTAACTACTTATTTATGCAGTTCTCTGTTATCTTTAGAGCCGTTATTCATAAGTAACCTGTCCAAGCATTCCTTCTACTAATTTTATTGAAGAGGTATCACAGGATTTTCTACCTACATTATCTGTTTTGACCGTATGAGCTGTCCCTTATTATAACCAGCCATCTCAGCCAGATGCGCAAACAACCGCATCATTTAAGCTACACATTCGAACGGTCTGATCTGAACGAGCGCATGCATGCCCACTCTACATCTAACACAAGCAAAGTTCACAGCACCTATTCACTCAGTCTCTATACATGCGCATACATTTATATTTAATACAATTCCCCAAATTACACATACATGCAAATTCATTGAATTTAAAAGTTCTTTTGTATTTACTGGTTTCATTTTAGGAAATTTGAAAGAGAGACTTACGTGGCGCTCCTCTCGCTGAGACAGTATCTCTGAAGCAATCTTACACAAACATTTCAACTATTGTAAGAACTTGCTTACTGTCTAGTTGGGCGGCCACCCTTGTTTGCCAGATTGTCCAAAGAAACTATCTCCAGCCCTGAACGCCATTCCTCAGTCCCTGTCCCTCCTAGCAAGCTCGCCAAATATGTCGTGGAAAATCATTTCAAATACAACGCTTATCAGAACTTGTAAATTCAAACATGCTCTTTATTACAACTGTACAGCCAACTGGCATGTCCCCGCGGAACACACCCCGCGGAACACACCCTCAGAAGTCCAGTCCTTTATATTTATATCCACATAGTATTGTCCATCCCTTATGAAGTCATTCACCACCATCTGCTTTCAATTAGTTTATAATGGTGGCCGGACCCTCTGTCCCAGTGTGTCAACAGACCCCATGCCCCTTCCCTTCACCACCAAATCAATGCACTCTTTGTTCTAGTCTCCCCTATCCCTAGTGTGTGCAATTGCCTTTAAGCGCCTCTCTGTCTGACATGTATGTTTGTAATAGAATGGTCAGACCATATGTCTAGTGTCCAATTGCCTTTAAGCGCCTCTCTGTCTGACATGTATGTTTGTAATAGAATGGTCAGACCATATGTCTAGTGTCCAATTGCCTTTAAGCGCCTCTCTGGTATGTGTGCCTCCAGTGGAATGTGCAGACCACAAGTCCAGTGTGTCCAACTGTTTCAAGTGCCCATGTGTCTGATCAGTCCGTCAGCACAATGGAGAAAACAAGAGGGCCAGAACGTCCCCTAGTATATCTCCATTACCACAGTCTCATGATCAACGTGAACATGTGGCTCGCTACTTTAATGTTC